>NW_023653392.1:0-4936 GCF_015228065.2 Penaeus monodon
TGTGTGTGGGGTGGTGTGTGGGTTGGTGGGGTTTTTGTGTTTTTGGGTGTGTGTGTTTTTGGGTGGTGTTGTGTTGTGTGTTTTTTATATTATTGTTTATTATATTAATATATATATATATATATATATAATATATATATGTTTTATAATTATATATATATTATTATAAAATATATTAAAATATAAAAACAAAAAAAAATATATTTTTAGTATATATATATATATATATATATATATTATATATATATTATATAAAAATTTTATTATATATGTTATATATACACACCACACAAAACACACACACACCACACATATATTATATATATATATATATATATATAATTAAATATATATATATATATATATAATATATATATAATTTTATATATATATTACTATATTATATATATATTTTATATATTATTATAATATATAAAATAATATATTATATATAGTTATTAATATATATAGATATACACATACACCAACAACAAAACAACACACACACAACCCCCACACACCCACACCACCACACAAAAAAACAAAAATCATATATATATTATATATATATATATATATAAATATATATATATATATATATTTTTAATATATTATATATATATATAAAATATATATTATAATATTAATATATATATAAATTTATATATATATAAATATATATATATAAAATATTATATATATATATATATATATATTAATATATATAAGGCGTCCCCCTGCATGATTTTTGTGTTTGCTTTCAAAAGTACCATTTCATTTCAAATGCATAAATGCTTTGTTAGTAAAATGGGTGTACAGACTTACGCAATACGTAAGTTATGGTTGAAAAATGAACTTACACACCAAAACAGTAAAACTGAATCTAATCTAATTCTCTAAATTCACTTAAAAACCACACGCGCGCGGGACACAACAACACACACCCAGACGCATTCCACGACAAAGCACCCAAACCTAACAGTTAATCCAGTCCCAGAGTCTTCTGTGTCCACTACTGTCTAACAAATTCATTTTTAGAAGTTCTCGTCCTGACAGTTTTACAACATTTCCTTCATTTACAATTCCTTAGACGTCAAATTCCGGGGTTGGAATAACGACCATCAGTAAAGGCAATCGAGAGGAATTTATATATCGGTTTGGGCTAATTAACTTTACTCCCCGGCCCTCGATTGTTCTCAGGTGTGTTCTAATCTGCTTATGAAGGTGGAAAGTGGTTCAATTAAACCTTTCCCTGTGTTTTTTAATTTACTTTAATTAGTCTATTAATTTGCCAAAATACCTGTTTGTGATTGTGGTTGTTTGTTGTTGGATAGTACGTGTGTTTTGCAAATTTTTGGTAAATGACTTGTGACTGATGTAATGTTATGGCAATGATTATAAGGTTTTTACTTATAATACTTATAAGAGTTTGAATGATCGAAATTGTTTCGGAAAATTACGCTCGGTTGTCCTGTTTTTTTTCCGTTTTTTTTCGAATACTTATCTTTTTTTTATTCATTTTTTTTTTTTAACACATTACTGTTTTGTTTTGTTTAGTTTTTTCTCTTTATAATATTACGAATCGCTTACCTATTTCTTCTTCTTCTTCTGTTTTGTCACGCTTCTTTTTAACTGCTCTTCAGGTTATTTTTTTTCTGTTTAAGATATCTTCCTACTTCAATATTACTCCCATTTTCTTGCATTCCCCTTCTTTTTTCCTCTCTTTTCGTTGCTTCAACCTTTCTGTTTTCTCTTGGCTCTTCGTGTGGTCCGTGCACATCGCCGCCATCCTTTCTCACTTATTGCCTCTCCTTTCATCTTGTCTGCTTCCTTTCCTCTTTTTTCCAGTCTGCTCCCTTCTCCTCCTCTTTTTTCTCCCCTCCTTCCCCTCTTCTTCTCTCTTCCTCCCCTCTTCCTCTTCCTCTTCCTCCTCCTCTGCCTACCCCCCCACCCCTCCTCCCTCCCGCCGACCCGAGATGAGGTCCCCCCCCAGCGGGTCTCCGTCGCGCCCTCGGAGATCGAGTGCCTCTCGTTGGCTCTCAGGAACTCGTCCCCGGGAGCGCCGCCCAGCCCATCGTGATCGGCGGCGCCCCCCTCGGCATTATCGGCTCCAGATTACAGCAGCGGCCCCCGGCGGAGCGTGGCGAGGCATATGCGGGCGAGGGGGGCGGCTCGGCGTCGGCGGGCGGTGGGTGGAGGGTGCCATGCCCGCCGCGGCACTCCGGCGGGCGCGCGGGCGGGAAGGGGGTGCCAGCCAGGCTCGCCCCCCCGGTGACAGGTGGCGTGGGGGCGCCCCGCCAAGGCGAGAGAAATCGACCTGGGGCCGCCCTCATAAATAACACGACGGGGGAGGGGTCAGCCGCTGCTGATGATGCCAGGCCCTGGCCCTCCCCCCGAACCTCTCCGCCTCTAGATGTCCCTACATGTGTATTTACTGCGCTGTATGGCACTGCTTTACTAGGAATACTAGGGACAGAGAGAAGGGGAGTTGGTTTTACATGAATTTGGTGCTAGTAGAGAGGGACTAGCGACGGTGCGGGCCGGAGTGTTGGCGCACAAGAAAGCAGTGCCCCAGAGGATTACACAAAAACTCCTATTGGTGGGAATAATCCGGGGCTTGCGCGCTCATTGGCCAGGGAGGGGAGGCACTTGGCCGTGATTGGTCAGCGCTTCCTGGGGACACTATCAGGTTATACCCACTCACGATCGGGCGCAGACTGCAGAAATCAAGTGCCTGGCATCTGATTTCCCTTGATATAAATTTTTCATATCTATTATTTTTGAAAGAGAGAATAGCCTTTTGAATCTTAGCAAGACGCGATATGGCTCTCTCCTCTCTCTCTCTCTCCCTTTTCTCGCTCTTTCGTTCTGCCTCGCTTTCCTGGGCTTCCCTCCTTCCCCCCTCGTTCTTTTCCCCCTCTTTTTTCCCCCCCCCCCCTCCCTCTCCCTCCCCTCTTGCTAAAACCCCCCCAACAAAGACAGGAAAAAGTTCTTGTCGAAACACTCCATCCGAATTTTCCCTTTTCTCTCGTGTAAATCTCCCACTCTCGCAGTCTCCATCAATTTATTTTTCATTTTTACCCCTTTTTTTTTTTTTTAGTGAATTGCCGGGGACTTTGTGATTTTTTTCTCTCGCACTTGTGGCTCCTCCTCCTCCTCCCCTTTTCTCCGCGTCCTGCTCCTCCTCCTCCTCTCCTCCTTCCTCTTCCTCTTGCTACTTGTTCCCCCTTTCTTGTACGGTTCCCTTTCGATCCTCCTTCTTCTTTCTCTCCTCCTTCTACTCTTTCTCGTCTTCCACCTTCTCCTAATCCTTTTCAAGCTCTTTATCTTCCTACTCCTTTTCTTCCTCCCCCTTCCGCTCTCTCCCTTTAAATTTACTTTTCCTGCACTATCTCTTCCCCCCTCTTCCTCCACTTCCTCTACCCTCTTCTCCTCTTCCTCTTCTATCTTCTCCCCTTTCTCTTCCTCTTTCTCCTTACCTTTCTTCCATCCAATCTTTCTTCTTTCCCTACTACATCCTCCTCATCCCCCTTCCTCCTTCCTCTTTCCCTTCCTACTCCTCCTCATCCCTCTCCTCATCCTCTACTGCTTTTCCTATTCCTCCTACTCCTCCTCTTCCTCCTCTTCCTCCTTCCTTCCTTAAACTCCCCCCTCTTCCTCTTCCGCTTTCCCCCTCCTCCTCATTCTCCCCTTCCCCCTCCCACCCCTTCTCCTCTTCCCCCTTCCCCCCCCTTCCCCTCTTCCCCCTCCTCCACCCACCTTTCCCCCTCCTCCTCCTCCTCCCTTCCCCTTCCTCCCTTGCCACGCTCCCGTGGCTCGTCCCCTCAACAAGCTTTTATTGGCACCGAATTCCCATTTTTTGTATTGGGAAGTAATTTTTTTGACGAGTGAGAACATCCACGCGCGGGGCGGCCGGCGGGATCGGCGATGGAAAAGGCTGTGCGGGAGTCTGTTCGTCTTGCTCTCCCCCCCAAATTCATAAAAATAGTAGGTAAAAATGTTTTGGGAAATGTGGATTTTGTCCCCCGCACGAATTTTTTTATATAATTATTAATAATATAAAAAAAAATATATATAATATAAAAAAATATATATATATTATATATTATAATAAAAATATATATATAATATATAATTATTATTATATATATTATAATTAAATATATTATTAATTATATATAAATATTTTAAATTGTTATAATATATATATAATAATAAATAATATAAATTATATATTAAAACAATAATAATATAATATAATATATATATATATATTAAAATATATTATAAAATTTCATATTTTGTATAATAGTATATTTTATGTATATATATTATATATAAATATAATATATAAAATAATATTATTTTATATATATTAAATATTATATATATTTAATTATATTAAAATATAAAAAATAAATTTAAAATAAATAATATATATATATATTTTTTAATTTACATATGTATAAAAATTTTAAATTTAAATAAATTAAATTTTTCATAAAAATATAATATATATATTATATATATAAAAATATATATATATATTATAAATATATTATAATCAATATATATATATATATATATAATAAAAATATATAATAAATTAATATATATATATTAAAATTATATATTTTTTTTTTTTTTTTTTTTTTTATAATTTAATATTATAATTTAAAAAAAATATATATATTAATATAATATATATATAAATATAATTAAAATATATTTTTTTAAAATATATATTTATATATTAATTTTTTTTTATAAAATATATATTAAATTTTATAATATAAATTTAAAATTTTATATATTAAATTTTATATATATATATTTTTTATTATTTAATGTTTTTAATATGTGTGATATAAAAATTTTTTAAAATTATTAATTTTATATTATATTTATTATTATTTTTAAAATATTTAAAAAAATT
>NW_023653393.1:0-2500 GCF_015228065.2 Penaeus monodon
AGGGGGGCCTGTTAGGGGACCCGTTCAGTCGACCAGCTTGCGGCGAGGACGTTGATCACAGAAAGTTTTACATACCTTGGTAGCGTAGTCCATATCTCTGGGTTGTCAGACCAGGAAGTCAGTAGACGGATTGGTCTGGCAACAGGAGCCATAAAACTCGATCAACAAGAGCGTTTGGAGATGTCGGTACCTATGCAAAAGGGGACCAAGCTGCTGCCCTTCAAGGCCTTGATACTTCCAGTTTTGGCTCTATGGAAGCGAAACCTGGACGCTATCCAGTGCCTTGGAGCCCTCCGCTTGATGCCTTTTGTAACAAGTCCCTTCGCCGGATCATGGGGTACAGTTGGCGGGACCACGTGTCCAAACCGGCGGTTACACCGTGAGACTGGCATGGGACCTGTTACTTGCATAATCCGGGAATCGCCAACTCAGGCTATATGGCCACCTAGCTCGCCTCCCTATGGACGACCCTGCCCACCGGGTTTTGTCTCTCTCGAGACAACCCTGGGTGGAGGAGAACCTGTGGGACGTCCTAGGAGATCATGGCTTGGGCAGCTCGACGAGACCTGTCGTGAGGAACTAGAGATGGGCCGTGTTGCCTGCCTGGAGACTCGCCTCGAGGGATCCTCGTGGCTGGAAGCGAAGGGTGGATGCGGCCATGCGCCCCCGTCGGCGTTAGCCCCTTGATGATGATGATAATATATATATATATATATATAAAATTATATATATGTGTGTGTGTGTGTTGTGTGTGTGTGTGTGTGTGTGGGGTGTGTGTGTGTGTTTATGTGTGTGTGTGGTGTGTGTGTGTGTGTGTGGGGTTGTGGGGTGTGTGTATGTTTTAATGTATGACATACACACACACACACACACATACACACACACACACAATAACACCACACACACACACACACACACACATATATATATATATATAATATATAATATATATATATATATATATATATTATATATATAATATATATATACGTAAATATATAAAAATATATATATATATATATATATATATTTATATATATATATATATATATATATATATATATATATATATATGTTGTATGTGTGTGTGTGTGTTTGTGTGTGTGTGTGTGTGTGTGTGTTTATGTATGTATATGTATTATATAATATATATATATATATTATATATATAATATATATATATATATATATATTCTTTCTTTCTTTTTTTTGTTTTCTTTTCTGTTTTCCTTTTTTTTCTTTTTTTCTTTCTTCCTTTCTTTTTCTCTCTTTCTTTCTTTCTTTCTTTTTAAACAGCTTTTCATTCCATTGCAGGTCATAGGCCTCTCTGAGTTCACTATTGAAAGGTTAATTAGTAATGTCAACTTTGCATGAATGGATGGCATTCCTAATCAACCGCGGTTCGGTGTTAACACTTTTGTTATATATATGTGTAAATATATATATATATATATATATATATATATATATATATATATAGATATATTTTAATTTTATATATATTTATATCGTATACATATATATATAAAATATCTATATACAATATATATATATTATATATAATATATATATGTATATATAAGTAATTTATATGGTGATATATTAATATATATGATAGGGAGAAGAGAGGGAGGGGTTATATATATATATATTGGTATATATATATAATAGATAATATCTATATATATATATATATATAGTATATATTGTATATATATGTATAATGCTATATATATATATATATATTATATATATATAGTATATATATATATATGTAATATATAGTGTATACGTGTCTAGATATATCATATTATATCTATATATCTATGTATCTCTCTCTATCTCTCTCTATCTCTTCTCTCTCTCTGTCCTCTCTCTCCTCTCTCATCTCTCTCTCTCTCGCTCGTCTTCTCTCCTTCTGCCTCTCTCTCTCTCCTCTCTCTCTCACTATACATATAGTATATATATATTATAATAATATATATATATATCATATATGATATATATATATATAATATATATATGTATGTAGTATGGTATGTATAGTATATATAGATATATATAGTATTGAGAGTGTATTAGTAGTGGTCCAACTTTGCCTGAATGGATGGCATTCCTAATCTCACCGGGTTCGGTGTTAACCACTTTGGGGTGTATATATATGTGTATATATATATAATATATATAATCATTAGTATATATATATGTTATATGTATATATATATTAATAGTATATATATATATCTATATATATGATATTGTTTAATATATATTTGTTATGGTATATATATATATGATATATTTATAATATTATATATATAAATATATATTAATAATATTGTTAAAAATATATAATTAATAATATATATTAAAATATATGCATAAAAATATATATAATATATATATTTATAAATTTTTATGTATATGTCTAATAGTCTATAATAATATATATATAATATATAATTTATAATAAAAAATATATTTTAAAAATACATATATA
>NW_023653394.1:0-4935 GCF_015228065.2 Penaeus monodon
CTCCAAAGGGGGACCTAATTACCCACTGTGAGATGGTAGCCTAATATTTAGGTTTCGTCCCAGACGAGGGTACCACTGCATGGATATGACATCCTGGGGTTAAATTTATGTTCTCACAAAATCTCATCTGTAAGGAATTGTCTTTTCCAAGACTATTAGGTTTCTGAGGAGAAACTGTTAGAGGAAAGAGAATTTTAGGTAGTGCATAAAAAATTTTAGAAAAAGTTATGGATTAACAGTCAACACCAGCTCTCCTTCTAATTTTTGACATGTTAGTACATGCCCAGTTGGTAGGGTACCACCTCAAGGTAAAGCCATATGTGCCCAACCCTATGTGGTGCTTCCACTGCTAGGTTATGGGCATAGAGCCAACTTTTGCCATTTTAGGAAATGGAAAACAAAGAGTATGTGTAAAGTGTGGTACAACAGGTTATCAAGAGATGGCAACATTTTCAGGTCCTTTAAATCTCAGCCCCAAAATTTGGGCTGAAATTGCCTTTGGTAAATTCCCCCCAAAACGGAGTAGAAGAAAGGGGTCTAATGAGGAGATCCTCCTTCCAAAGAAAGGTCTTTGTGCCATCAGGTAAGGCTCCAGAGACATCAATGGTGACAGCTCCAGCTGCCCACCACATCCACAGGGGCCTCCCTGCAAAGGCTCGGGTATGCCCTTTGCCCAGGCAAGGAATCCTAGCCTGTTCAAAAGACTCATTTAAAATTTGGGGGTCTTTGGAGCCGTCAGGAAAGGCTCCAGGGGCCTCAACGGTGACAGCTCCAGCTGCCACCACATCCACAGGGGCCTCCACTGCTAGACAGAGTGCCCCGAAGAAAAAGGCTCAGGTCCGTCCTTTCCCCAGCAAAGAAATTCTGAGCCTGTAAAAAGGGAAAGCCTGTAAATTAGTTCCACGGTTAAACAACCCCTAAAAAGATTACCCCAAGATCCGGAAAGGGACAGCCTAAAGGTGTGGGCCAAACCATGACCACAGGTGTGCCAAACACCTTTTGAAGAGGTAGTAGGAACTGGATACCCTAATCCAATGGAACTGTCAGGGAATTCATGCAAAATGGGAAGAACTACAACATCTGATAGCTTCATGTAACCCATTTTGTGTATGCTTACAAGAAGATTATGACCAGATAAATCATCTGATTTCCCTGAAGGATTCCAATTCAAGCCCATCATGGGGTCTTTGTAATAGACCCCATGGAGGAGTAGCAGAACTGTACGTCAGGATATTCCCTTCCAGACCATTCACATGCAATAAAACTGCAGCTGAAGTCTGTGAGAATAGCCTTGACACGACCTTACTGAGCATCTATCTACCTTCCTCCACATAATTTCAACATAGATGATTTGGAAGATCTACTTGACGTGCCATTTCTACTTTTTGCTCTTGGGGAGATTTCAATTGTTTGGCATCAGATAGCAACTTTTCTAGCCCCGTCTCTTTATGCATGTTTGTAGACTGGTGAGAAAGACATGACGGGGAAATCGAGAAGTAAAGTTTAGTTGGATTATTTCCCCTCGGCAAGGTTATTTGTGTCTTTTTACAATATTTTTTTTTGTTCTTGTTGGAGACAAAACAGCATATTTGCTAGATAATGAAACTACAGTAACCAACATTATTGGTTACCGTTGCATAGGTCCTTTTCTCCGTATATACTTATAGGGAGGTACTATAGACAATTTTGTGGAGGGGAAATAAATTACTGAAAGCTAGCCCACCTTCTGTTCTGATTCATCTTTTTCTTTTATCATCATAAAACAGAGGATCCCTAATCGATGTTTACTCTGATCTTTTTTATATCAAAGGGAATCACTGTTTTGGGCGTGAAAAGATAGCCCATCTGCAAAGGTTATACATAGGGAAAGCTGAACTATTTCCTATTTTGCATTGTAGTTTTGTCAAAATTAGAGCTGAGGGGGAACATTTTTTTGGGAAAACATTAATTGCCCCTTGGGGTTAAAATTAGAAAAACAAAACTGGGTCGACACTGGGGAACGTGGGGGGTCCTAGTTGGTAGTATTCATTTTTCGGGGCAAAAATAGGGGGGAAACCCTCTTTGGTCTCGCCCATGCGTTGAAAACCCTTTTAAATACTCTCTAAAAAGAATAAAAACCGGGGACTTTTCAACCTGTTAGTATTAAACCCGTTTTTATAAGCCGAAAATTTTTAAAAGTATTGAGATTGGGGTTTTCACTTTCTTTAAAAAAAAAAATTTAAACCTGTTTTTTTTTTTTTTTATTTTATTTTCGCCTGTTAGGTGTGTTTTGTGAAAATCCCTAAGAAAAGGGATATTTATAAAACAATAGTTTCATGTCCCTTTTTAGTGAATTATTTATTGTTAAACCTGCAATTTTCAAAATGGCGTGTGGGGTTATCGCTTTACATTTCACACAAAAAAATATAAGCTTGTTTTTTTTTCTTATTTTGTTTCACCTGTTTGGACGCGAGTTTTTTTAAGTTGCTCTTTTTATATTATCTTTGTAAAAATTTGTAAGATATTGTTTAATCTTTTGCAAGTATTTTTTTTTTTATTGCATATGGGGGTGAGAAATGGAAATGCATATGCATTTTTTTGTCTTATATTTACGTAATGCGAACATTGTTTAACTTAGTAGGGTAAAAAGGAATTCCTTTTCTTGGGTTTGGTTTTTACCCCTAAAAACGAGCTGCACCCCACCGTCTGACAAAAAAAATGATCATTTTATCATCCTCGTTATATGGACGTCGGGGGATTATTTGTTTTGTGTCTGTTTGACAAAGGGCATATTAAACCTAAAAAAGACATATTGAGTACAGCAACAAATTTTATAACCTTTTTTGATTGCAATGATTCTTAAATTTGGGATGTTTTGGCGTTTTAAACTTTACCCGACAGTCAAATTTTTACCATTAGCCCTGTACGGAATAGGGGGGAATGGGGATCGGGGATGGAGGCTTCCCTGTTCTGGGGTTTTGGTATGTCCGCAGCTGCATGCATTTTTGTTTGTTTTTGTGTTTCTTTTCCTTTTTTTCCTATTCTTATTATTGCTTTGGGAGGAGTAAGACCCCTTTGGGCGAGGTTTAGTCATCATTAGAGGGCTTTTTATGTTAAATGAATTAGGGGCGCACTCGTCTGTACGGGATTTTATCGACGTTACAAATTCCATGGTGAATTGCGGTGTGGGGGGAGGGGGGGGGAAAAAGGGGTGAGCTAGTATGCCCATCGTCTTTTGTGCTTTTTGGGTTTGTTTCGTCTTCTTCCCTCCCATTTTTCTTCCTATTAGTGAAGGAATGTAAATTTGGGGGGCTGGGAAAGGGAAGGTGGGTTTCCTGTTTTTGGACACGCGTAGCGCAGCTGGATGCATGTTTGTTTGTGTGTGTGCTTCTTCTTCCCCTTTTTCTTATTTTATTATTGCTTCAGAGGGGGGGAGGAAAGGGTGGGGGGGAACACCTTCCCGGGTGGTGTGTTTGGGCACATTGGAGGGTCATTTAGGGGTTATGACAATTTAAAGGAGGGTATCACTCTTCTGTAGCAGTTTAAAATTATCGTTTCATTACAATTAAAACATGGTGCATATTGGGCCAAGTGTTTATAAATCGAAAATAAGGGGTTTTATTGTATGACAAAATTTTAAATCCTTTTCACTTATCTCTGGCCGGGGAGGGGGGACAGTAATTATCTTCATTGGAAACCTTTTTCCTATTTATTATTGTTTTTACTGTTTCATTCTTAGGAGAGGGCCTCACTCCCCTGTAACAGAATCAATTATCATCTCGGGACAATTTAAACATGGTGAATATTGCGGTGTGGTGGAGGAGCCACGGGGGATCATCTGTAGCACCTGCCCGTGTGTTTAACATCACTGCGGGTAATGATTTTGGTTTTTTGGATATTTATTGTTAACCCCTTTCAGTGGTTTTTCTTTCGTTAAAGATCCCATTTTTTGTTAGCCTTGTTATATGGTCTAGTGGTTACCTCATGAACCCCTGTGTCATTAACCTGCTTTCCTCTCGACAAGGGTTTTTTGGGTTCGCGGTGATCATTGTCTATGTCACCTGTCCCTGCATTGGAAGGGATCCTCGTCTTGACTCATTAGTTTTCATTATTTTTCTTTTGATCATCATATCGAACATGTGAAAGTATTTAATTTTTTTTCCGGTATTGTTATGTTTTTTGTGACATTGGTTTTTTGGGGTTTTGGTTTGGGTTGCGACAAGGGGCCTGGTTACTCACGGTCACTGCCCCTTTTTACATTCATGTACAATGTGAAGTTTCAATTTTGTCCATCTACACATCTGGGTCACCTCTGGGGGGAAAACTTTGTGCAACCCTCAAGGGAAACCTTTGGGTCCTTGTTTTTAAAGTAATCGTTTTACTGAACAATGACACTCCCCACATTTCCAAAATTTAACTGGGCTTCTCCATATAGACCTGCAGTTGGGTCACCTGATTCCAGATGAATTTTACTTGGGAGGTCTGGAAAACTTTCAGGAACGACCCCCTTTCCATACTTTGCAGGGGGTAATGGGATTCCCCCATGGAACAGAGATGGCGCTTTAACATGCGGACGGAATCTTTCTAGATTAACTGCATTTTCAAGATCTTGATGAACTGTTAAACACTTCACTCACAAATTCACCTTGCAGCAGAAGCATCCATTCCCAAAGAGGGGGATTCCCCCTTTACCTCCGTACCAGGTGGGCTATGAAAACCAAATAAAATCGAGCAAGGAAAGCTGTATTTGGAGTTTAAAAAAGAAACCCCCGTGATGTAATCTTGATCCTTACAAAAAAACCCAGCCAAAGGCCAGGGGAGTGCTAAAGGAGGAAGATGGAATCATGGGGACAGTATGTCTCCTCGTTAAATCGAAAAAACACATCACTGCACCCCTCTTTGAAGATAGATGGGATAACATAACAGACAAAAAAATGTTGCTAAAATTGAAAAAAT
>NW_023653395.1:0-4935 GCF_015228065.2 Penaeus monodon
GTTACTTTGTTTTAAAATTTTTTTGTTCCTGAGGACTAATTTTTTGAAATTTCTGTATTTGTTTTAGTTTAGGGTTTTCAGAGCAGGGGTACTGTTATAGGGGGGGGAATTTATGCCCGGGGGCTTGTCTCTGTGCGAAAAATGGGTTTAAAAAAAAGGAGACCGCCGGGGTTTTAAAAGAAGGGGCCCGGGAAACATGACGCGCTGGCTTGAGGGAGGAAAAAAACCAGAGAGCGGAGTTGGGGGTGCTCCTGAAAACCTCGTGTGGCCCTTGTGACCCTATATAACTTTTTGTTCCCTTTTAAGCAATGCATGTACATCGTTTTTCCCCCGTAAAGGGCTCTAAGAAAAGGCGGGAAAAATTGGAAAAAAAGGAAAGACTGTCTCGTGTGTTTTTTTCGTGCCCGCCTGCCACTTGGCGTTTCCCCTTGTGGGTTCGGCCCTGTGGGCCGGGTCTTGAATGCGGTCACGACCCCGGGATGCCGCCGGGCCCACCCCTTGTTTGGTGGCCGAGGACGAGGCCGGCTAAAAATATATTTATAAATTTAAATTTTATAAAATATAATAATATATATATATTATTATATTTTTTTTTATAAATTATTATATTTTAAAAATTTTAAAAAATATATAATTTTTTATTAAAAATTTTTATTAAAATTTTATAATATATTAAAATTAAAAATTTTTTATAATAAATATTATATGATAAAAATATATAAAATTATATTTATAAAATATTTTATATATATTTTTTATAAAATAGAAAAAATATTAAAAATTTTATATATATATATATATATAAATTAAAAATATATATATATTTTGTGGTGTGGTGTGGGTGGGGGTTGTGTGGTGTGTGTGTGTTTTGTTTGTTTGTGTTTTTATGTTTATGTTTTATTTTTATTAATTAATATATATATATTTTTTTTTGTGTGTTTGGGGTGTGCGTGTGCGTGTGGTTCGTGTGCGTTGCGTGTGTTTTGGTGGGTGCGTGTGGTGGCGTGTGCGTGGCGTGTGCTGTGCTGTGTGGCGTGTGCGGTGCGTGGCGTGTGCGTGTGCTGTGGGGGGTGTTATATATTTTATATTATTAATAATATATATATAATTATTAATATTATATATATAAGTAAAAACTCGCCGGTTAAACAGGTAGAAAACCTGCCTTTAACACGCACAACTTATCCACCCCTTCCCCCCCCCCCTCAAAGGTGGCTCCTTGCTTTTCCTTGTCCCTCTTGATCGTACTTTTGGCGAGGCAGGCCCCATTTCCATTAAAGAAACCATAAGGGGAACAAAAAAACCCCCTTTTTTTTCCCAGGGAAACCAGCATCAAACTTTTGGGAACGGGGCGAATTTTTTTCCTGCCGCTGAATCCCCCCGCATCTGTAAAAATCCTCCTTAACCAGTGATGTCAAAATTTCAATTTAAAACGCAGCTTTTCCCCTCCCGTAGCCCTCCCCCTTCCCAATCCCCGCCTTCCCTTTACCCGGGAACCCTGCGCATAGCCCGCCCGATCCCCCCCGACCCTACTTTATCGTCCGTTCGTCTGTCTCATTTTAAACCCCATCCTGCTTTTTCCTCTTAAACCTAAATCAAGGTGTTTTGAAATTGGGGGTCCATTTTCAATAAATTAGGTTTCCTTTGTGGGTTTTTCGCCCCTATTTTATTCTCTATATCATCATCATCTATTATTATCATCTATCTTCTACTACATCTATCTATCTATCTTATCTATATATCTATATTAATTTTTTTTCAAAGTGGTTTAGGGCGAGCCGCCGTGGGCCCAAAACATGAATTTTTTGTATTTTTTGTTTTTGATGCCCCTTTGGGGTGATACTTTGGGGGTCCCATTTTCCTTTTCCCCGAGGTGCCCGGGTTTACCTTTTGGGAATCTTTTCTCATTACCGGGCTTGGCCGATGACTGGCGCTTTGGGCCCCCAGTCCGGGGGGGCAATGTGGGGAATTCCCTTTCCCCAAAAGGGGAAAACCGCCCGGGCCGGGGATCGAACCCTCGAAAACAATTGGGCCCTGCATCTTTTATAATGCTTAACCACTCGGGCCCCCGGGGGCCTTATACAAAAAAAAAAAATAAAATAAAAAAAAATACAAAAAAATATAATAGATATTTCCCTTTTGGGCCGGGGGCCACCCTCGTGGTCCCGGTTCAATCCCCCCCGGCATCGAAAAATGCTTTCGCTTTGACGCTGGCTCAGCCCTAAAAATGACATATCCCTTTAAAGTCAACCCCGGTCCGTAGGGGAAGTCACCGCCGTGGCACAAACCCCCGGTTGATTAGGATGGCATCCAAAACGGGAAGGGGGCACTGGCATATAAATTCTCAATAATGAAATAGAGAGGCCCATGTCCTGCAGTAGAATGAATGGCTATAAAAAAAAAAAAAAAAAAAAAAAAAAAAAAAATATATATATATATATATATAATCTAAATATATAAATATTATATATATATATTATTATAATAATATATTAAATTATTATATAATATTTTTATAATTAAAAAATATATTTTAAAAATAAATTATATACATAAATATAAAAATATTATAATAAAATTATATTATATATTTTTATATATAATATTTATATATTATAAAATATATATTGCGGGGTGTGTGTATTGTGTGTGTGTGGGTGTGTGTGTGGGTGTGTGTGTGGTGGTTGTGTGTGTGTGTGTGGGTGTGTTTTGGTGTGTAGTTATGGTGTGTGTGGTGCCGGCGCTGTGTTGTGTGTGTGTTTGCCCCCACACACACAAGATAAAATAGAAGGTAGATAAATAGATAATAGATAAGGGGGGGTGTTTATAAAATTTATATACTAGATTACTTATTTATATATTTTATATAATATTTTATATAATATATAATATAATAAATATACATACACATATAATTATATTTATATCTAAAAAAATTTTAAAAAATAATAAATATATTTTTTTTAAAATATTTTTTATTATATATTATAGGCTGTACGTATTATATGTTAAAGAATGAATTATATATATAATAATACATTCCCCTACAAAAATATATATTTAATTTTATATAAAATTTTATATATTTATATTAATATGTATTTTTATAAAATATGAAAAAAATAAAATAATTATATTTAAATTTTTTTAAATATTAATAAAAATATTTTAAAATAATATATATATATATAAAATTATTTTTTATTATTTATATAAAAATATTTTAAAAATATTATATATATTAATTATCTTAAAGTATTTAAAATAATTTTATTACACACCTCCTATCTTTTATCTATCTATCACTATCTATTACTATATGGTGTGTTTGGGCAAAACACACCACACACCGCGCGGGGCCCCCCACCCTTTCAAAACCTTCACACTCCACACACACCCACCCCCACACACACACCCCAAAAACACCCACACACACACCACCACACCACAACACACCAGATACCCACACCTCCCATTATATATAATAATTTTATTAATTTTATATATTATTTATATATAATATATATTATTATAATATGTATATATATTTAAAGTATATATATGTATAATATTGGGATATATATATGTTAGTATTTATAATATTTTATATGTATAATATAAATTTTTCTAATTATTATTAATATTAATATATATAATATAATATATATATTATATATAGATATATTAAAATATAATATATATATAATAATTTTTTTTTTTTTTTTTTTTTTTTTTTTTTTTTTAATAGCCATTCTTCTACTGCAGGGCTAGGCCTCCTCATTCATTATTGAGAAGTTTATGCCGGCCCCCTTTCCCCTGTTTGGTGCCTCCAATAAAACCGCGGTTTGTGCCAGGGGGTGACTTCCCCACGCCCCTGCGGTTGACTTTCAAGGCGAATGTTTTTCTAGGGCTCGGCCGCATCAAAGCGAAGCATTTTTTACGATGCCGGGGCGGGGAATGAACCGGGACCCGAGGGTGGGTCCAGTGTCAACCCCGGGACCAATATTATATATTTTATATTTTAAGTTTTTATAATATATTATATATTATATATTTATATATTAATTTGTATTATATTTAAAAAGCCACGGGGGCCCGGTTTAAAATCGACTCCCAAGACGTCACGGGGCCAAATCTGATTCGGGGGTTTTGAGTCCCCGGGGCGCGTTTTTCCCTTGGGCGGAACTTCACCACTTTGCCTACCTGGGCACGGGGGGGCCCAAGCCACCCCAATCAGTGGGTCTAAAGCCCGGATAAATGGAAATGATTACCTAAAAGGGGTAACGCCGGCACCTCCGTGGAAAGGAACGGCGACCCACCCCTCCCAACTCCAAAAGCTCACCCAAAAGAAACCCACAATAAATATCATGCTGTGACCAGGCGGCTCGCTGACCTACCTTGAAAAAAAAATATAATAGTATATTAATAGATAGAAGATATTAATAAGAAGATGATAGTAGATGATAGATAGTAGAAGATAGATTAAAATATAAAATTTTTGGGAGAAAAACCCACAATGGAAACCTAGATTTTTGAAAAAGAACCAAATTACAAATCCACCTTTATTGGTCTGAAAAGGAAAAGGAGGATGGGGGGATAAAGGGGGACAGACGAACGGACGAAGCGAGGGCCTGGGGGTCGGGGAACCGGTCTCCCATGGGGGGGAGGATTGGGAAAAACCGCAGGGAAAAGCCGTTAAGTTAAAAAAATAGCGGAAAGGGGAATATTCGGGCGGGTACGGGGGAAAACAAATTTGGGAAAAAGACGATGGCTGGTTTCCCCTGATGGGGGGCGTTGGGTCCCCGGTGGGCCCTATGGGGGGGCCCCGTGAAAAGTAGTTTTTCAAAGGGGCCGGAAAACCATGGAGCCCCTTTGAGGTGGGAGGAAGGTGGGACAATTGTGAGGGATGGGGGCTTTTTCTACATTCAAAAGCGG
>NW_023653396.1:0-4934 GCF_015228065.2 Penaeus monodon
GCATATGCAAAAAATACATTCATACCAACATGTGAATATTGTGTTCAAATGAATGAGCACATACGCACATACGTACATACGCACATGGGTGCACACGCGGATTTTTCTCGTTTTCTTTCTTTGATTCTGTTTTGTTTGTTTGGTTGCTTATTATTATTATTTTTGTATGTTTTTTGGTTTTGTTTGTTTAGATTTCTGTTGGGTGTTTGTTTATTTCGTTGTTTTTCATTATCTCTTTCTCTTTATTCTCTTTCTCTCTCTTTCTTTATTTATTTCTCTCTCTCTCTCTCTCTCTCTCCCTCGTTCTTTCACTCTTCCTCCCTCTCTCCGTCTCCCACACATATATCCACTCACCCTCTTTTCCCCCTCTCTCGCTCTCATCTTTCCCCTTTCCCCTCCTCTCTCTCTCTTTTCTCTCTCACCTCCCCTGTCTTCCCTCTCACGCTCTTACCTCTCTCTCCTCTTTCCTCTCTCATTCTCCCCTTTTCCCACTCTTTCCCCTTTCCCTTTCTCTCTATCCCTTCTTCCCTCTCTCATTCTCCCCTCTCCTCTTTCCTCACTCTCTCGCTTCTTCCCCCCTCTTCTCTCTCTCACTCTCCCTTTTCCCCCCTTTCTCCCCTCTCCCCTTTTCCCTTTCTCCCCTCTTAATTCCCTTTTCACCCTCTCTCCCCTCTTCCTTCTCTCATTCTCCCCTCTCCCCTTTTTCCACTCTCTCCCCTCTCCTCTTTCCCCACTCTCTCCCTTCTTCCCCCCTCTTCTCTCTCTCACTCTCCCTTTTCCCCCCTCTCTCCCCTTTTCCCTTTCTCTCACTCTCCCCTTTTCCCCCTCTCCTCTCTTCCCCCTCTCACTCTCCCCTCTTCCCCCTCTCACTCTCCCCTCTCTCCCCTCTCACCTCTAGACTTCTGAGGTCATTGAAGTATTGTTCTCTTGGGTACATGATTTCCTCGTAAACTCCGATGTTGCTGAGTGCCAAGTTCTGCAATCGCGGGCAACACTCGCCGATGGCTGCGGGAAGAGAGAGAGGCGGGGTCAAGGTCAGGTCATTGATTTCCGATGTCGTTTGCCGAGTTTTTTTTTGTTTGTTCTTCAAAAGGATGTTATGTTAAGAGGAGGAGGTTGTGTATTCATGGTTATTTATGTTTGTCTGATGATCGGGGTATCTTCCTAACTATTTACACACACACACCACACACACACACACAACACACACCACACACACACACACACACACACATACACACACATACACACACATACACACACACACAACACACACCCCACACACACACACACCACACCACACACCACACACACACCACATACACCCCCGACACACAATACACACACATCCCCACACACACCACACACGTATATATGCACGCACACACACACACGTAATATGCAACGCACACACACACACGTTATTATATGCACGCACACACACACACAGGCACACACCATTATATACATAAAAACAGAGAATACAGACACATATGTATGTGTGAACACACGAGCACACACAAATAGATAGACAGAGAAAAACAAATATAGTCAAACATGCACACATACACACACACACACACATACACACACACACACACACCCCACACACACACACACACACATATATATTATATAAAATATATAATATATATATAATATATATATAAAATAGATATATATATATATATGTGGGGTATATATATATATATATAATATATATATATTTATATATATATATATATATATATATATATAAACAGACAGATATAGATGATTTATGTATATATATAATAGATAAATAGACAGATAAATAGACGATATAAATATAAATGACAGACAGATACAGATAAACAACAGACAGAGGGATTCATCCCCATACCCCCGGTTCTCTATTCAATATTCTATATATCGTTATATTAAACTATATGACTTTTTGATGCCCTAGCCATTTGTTTTGTTTAAAAGCATTAACCAACCAACCGATATATATCGTTATAGGCCTAAGTTTTGTATAATTTATAGTTCTGTCTAAACCAAAAACTCCCTACTGGTTAGACTATTATCTATATAAAAAGGGAAATTTTAAAGCACAAATTTTATATAAGATTTTTTGTACAATTCCTTTTACGCTATACGCTTCGTTTTACTGTTATATAAATTATATGTCTGTCAAAGTTTGATGTTTAATGCAGAAAGGGAAAAATATCATATAGATCTGAACGGTTTTGAAAGGAATTTTGTCTTGAAGCTTAAAAGGAAATTTATCTGAAATTGGTCTCATGAAAATTTGTTGAGAAAATAGGGTTTAAAGTTGGTTGAAAACGGCGATGGAGAAAAGGAATTTTTTTCTCTAATTTCTCTTTCTCTCCCCTCTCTCTCTCTCTCTCTCTCTCTACAGCAAATACCATTAACAACCAAAAAGCATTAACAACACTTAACACAACACAAAAAACACTCACAACAAAAAAACAAACAACAACACTACTACCCCACACACACCCCCCACCCACACACACCCACCACCAACCCCCACCACCAAACCCCCCCACCGACAACTCCCCCCTCATCCCCACCCACCCAACCCCCACCAAACCCGACTCACCAGCCACATCGACCGTAGTGAAATTGACCAGAGGAGCGAGTGCAGTTGGTGGCCCTTGACGGTGAGCACGGGCAACACTCCTTCGTGAAGTCGAGGGTAGGCCATCCGAGTTCGTGATCCTCAAGTGGGTGGATTCTCCATCCTCATGACCTTGTACAGGACGTCGTTGTCGACGTAGGCGTGGCCCGAGGGTGAAGTCTGCAAGGGGGGAGGTGAGTGTCGAGAGAGGCTGGGGATGGAGTGAGAGAGGGTGGGGGGAGTAGGGGAAGGGAGAGTGAGAGTGGGTATTGAGAAGGGTGAGAGTGAGAGTGGGTGCTAAGAAAGGTGAGAGTGAGAGTGAGAGGGATACTGGGTGTTGAAAAGAGTGAGAGTGAGAGTGGGTGGGGAGAAGAGTGAGAGTGAGAGTGGGTGTTGAGAAGAGTGAGAGTGAGAGTGAGAGGGATAGTGGATGTTTAGGTGTTGGGGTAGTAGGATGAAGGAAGGGGAGATAGACAGACAGATAGATGGAAAAATAGAGACAAAGAGCACCAAAGAAAAATGAAAATTTCCCAGTAAAACAAGGAAATAGACGCAGAGAGATACATCAAACGCATTAAAAAGGGAAAATTTTATGAAAGACAAACACACAACAAAGACATAAAAAAAAACAAAAAAAAAAAAAGAAAAATAACAAAAAGCAAAAACACAAAATTAAACAATAAAAAAAGGCAACGGGCCACAATAACATCACAAAAAAAAACGAATAAACAAGAAAAAAGTAAAAAAACCCAGATGGTTCAAAACATCAAAAAAGTTACATCACGCGACCCTCGCCAAAACCTAAGCAACTTTATTACGAGCTTCTCTCTCCGTTCCGCTGTTTTACGTTCCAACCGGGCAGAATTTTCCTATGTCTGTGCGTGTGCGAACCCGGGGGTTTCGGGTCGAGGGCGCGTCACAGAGGCTTTTTTTTTTTTTTTGCGGTGAGACTTCCGGTGGCGAGGGGGTCGGCGCGGTGGGGGAAAGGACGGCTGGGTACGGGTGTGAATTTTACTTTTATATGTTATATATATCTATATGTGTGGTGTTTCGTGTAAAATGTTATATAATAATATGTTATATAATATATATATTATAATATTATAATATATATATTTTATATATATATATATATATAATATAATATATATACACATATATTAAAATTTTATATATATATATATATAATATAGATTAATGTGTGTGTGTGTGTTGTGTGTTTGTTGTGTGGTGTGTTTTGGTGTATATAATATATATTATATATATATATATTATATATAATATATACTATATTATATATTAATATATTTTATATATATAATATATATATTTATATATATATGTAAAAATAATATAATATATATATATATAATAATAAATATATATCATACAACACCATAATACACACACAAACCACAACCACACAAATAATATAATATAAAAAAAAAAAATATAATAAATATATTATACAACACATAATAAACATAAACACAACAAACACACACCAAAAATATTATATATATAATATATATATATAAAATATTATATAATAATATATATTATATATTGTGATTCTAATTATTAATTATAAATCTATAATATATAACAAAACAAACAAAAACAAACAAACAACACCAAAAACACACAACCCCTCAACATTAAAAGTATATATATATATATTAATAAAATAATAATTTGTTGTTTATTTTATTCATATATATTTTTAAACATATATATTATATATATTTATCTATTCTATATAAAATATATATTTTATCTTTTTTATATACGGTATTTTATTATATACTAATTATTATATATATATATATATCTTAGTCTATTATATTTTAAAAATTTATATATTATAATTAAAATTATATTTATATATATATCAAGGGATAAGTGGTATATATCATATTATTATATATATATTATATATCAAATATATATTATATATATTATATTATTATATCTATATATATAAAAATATAATATATTAATGTTTCACGACACACAACATATGATATTTTATTACATATAAAAGTACATTACAATACCCCAGCCGTCCTTTCCCCCGCGCCGCCCCTCCCAACCAAGTCTACCCCAAAAATAAATAATAAAAAAAAGCCTTGTGACTCGCCCTCGACCCTTAACCGTTGGTTCGCAAACACGGGCCAGTACATAGCAAATTCTGCCCGGTTATGGGAACGTAACCCTGGAAGGAGATGAGAATTCGTAATTAAGTTTTGCTTAGGTTTGGTCGAGGTCCGTGATGTACTTTTTTGATGGTTTTGAACCATCTTCTTTTTTG
>NW_023653397.1:0-4934 GCF_015228065.2 Penaeus monodon
TTGCTCGTGGCTTCCTTTTTTGCGTGGAGAAGAATAGGTTGCAGACAGAGAGAGAGAAGAGAGAGAGCGAGAAGAGAGAGAGAGAGAGAGAGAAAGAGAGAGAGAGAGAGAGAGAAAAGGGGGGAAAGAAAGGAGGAGAGAGAGAGAGAGAAAGAGAATAGGGGGAAGGAGAGAGAGAGGGAGAAAGAAGAAAGGGGGGGCCCTCTCCTCTCCTCTCTCTCTCTCTCTCTCTACTCCCCCCCTTTTTTACCCCCTTTCCTCTCCCCCGGGTTCCCCCCCTCCCCCCTCTCCCCCCCTCTCCCCTCTCCCCTCTCTTTAATTTTATTTTTCTTCTCCTTAAACTGCTAATTACTTCCCTATCTCCTTACTCTGCCTCTTCTCTCTCAAGGAAAGGAAAGACTCCACGGAGACGTTAATACGACTCCCAAAAAAGAAACAATTCAAAAAAAAAATGTGTATATATATAAAGAAAAACAAAAGAAACGAAAAAAAAAAGATAAGGAAACGAAAAAAAGAAGGAAAGGATGAAAAAAAACAAGATATAAAACGAAAGGAAGAATAACGAAACAAAAAAAAAGAAAAAAAAAGACCCAAAAAAACGAAGGAGGGGGGGAAAAAAATTAAAAAAGGGGAAAAAATAAACGAAGCAAAGCAAAAAAACCCAAAAAAAACTCCCCTAAAAACAGGAGAGAAAAAAAAAAACGAAACAGAAAAAAAAAACAAAACGACAAAACAGAAGAAACGAACGAAAAAATTTCAAACAAAAAAAAACGAAAACAACAAAAAAGAAACAAAAAAAACAATTTACGAAACGAAACAACCAAAAAAAAAAACAAAAAAAACAGACGAAACAAAAAAAAAAAAATACCCCCTTTAAAAAAGAAAAGAAGAACAGAAAACAAAAAAAAAAAAATCACCCAACCCAAAGGACTGTCTCGGTAAAAAGGGTTAAAACAGGCGACCACTTGACCTTAAGGGTTTTCTTGGCTTTTAATTAAACAAGAGGGGGAAATTGGACGGGCCGGGTGGAAAAAGAAACGAAAAAGGGGGGAAATAGTGGAATAGGAGAAATGAGAGAGAGAGGTTGGGGAAATAAGGGAGGGAGAACAGGATAAAGGGGAAATGGAATAGGAAAATAAGAGGAGGAAAAGGGAAAAAGGGGGGGAAAAACAAAAAAAAAGGGGGAATAGGGGGAATAGGAAAATAAGAGAGAATTGGGGGAAGAAAGGAAGAAAAAAAACAGGATAAATTTGGGGAGGGGAGGAGGAAAGGGAGGAAGAAAGAGGGGGAAAAGGTTTAAGGGAAGGAGGAGAAAGTTAGGAGAGGGGGAAGGGGGAAAAGGGGGGGGGGAAAAAGAAAAAACGGATAAAGGAAAAATAGTGGAATAGGAGAAGAAAAAAGAGGGAGATGAAGAGGGGGTGGAAGGGGGGGGAATAAATAAAAAAAAAAAAAAAAAATATAAAAAAAAAAATTTTAAAAAAAAAAAATAAAAAAAAATAAAAATATAATATATATTATATATAAAAAAAAAAATTTTTTTTCCATTTTTTTTTTAATTTTTCTTTCCCCTCTCCTCAATTCTTTTTTCCCTTCTCTCTCTCCCTTTTTTTTTTTCCCCCCCCCCTTCCCTCACCCTCTTCATCTCCCCCTTTCGTTCCTCTCCCCATTCCACTATTTTTCCTCTTTATCCCCTTTCTTTCTTCTTTCCCCCTCCCCCCTTAGTCCTTTCCTTTTCCCCCCTTCCTCCAATTTTACTATTCCCTCTTTTCCTGTTTTTTCCTTCCTTCCTTTCCCCTTTAAACCTTTCCCCCTCTCCTTCTCTCCTCCTCCTCCTCCTCCCCCTCCCCACTTTCCTGTTTCTTTCTCTCCTTTCTTCCCTTAATTCTCTCTTCCCCATTCTCTCCTATTCCACTATTCCCCCCTTTTCCTGTTTTTCCCCCCTCCTTTTTTCCCCTTTAACCTCTCTCTCTCTCATTCTCTCCTATTCCCCTATTCCCCGCTTTATCCTGTTTCTTTCTCATCCGGCCCTTGTCCAATTTTCCCTCCTCTTGTGTTAATTAAAGAGACCAAGAGAAACCCTTAAGGTCAAGTGGTCGCCTGTTTGCAACCTTTGTAGCCGAGACAGTCCTTCGGGTTGGCTGATTTCTTTGTTTTGTTTTCTGTTCTCTCTTCTTCTTTTTCAAGGAGGTATTTTTGCTTTTGTTGTTTCGTCTGTTTGTTTTTGTTTTGTTTTGGTTGTTTCGTTTCGTAAGTTGTTTCGTTTCGTTTCTTTGGTTTGTTGTTTTCGTTTTGTCTTTTGTTTGAATTTGTTTCGTTTCGTTTCTTCTGTTTTGTCGTTTTGTTGTTTTTCTACTGTTTCGTTTTTTTCCTTCTCTCCTGTTTTAGGGGATGTTTTTTGTTGTTGTTTTGCTTTGCTTCGTTTCATTTTTTCCCCTCTTTTTAATTGTTTCTCCCCCCCCTCCTTTCGTTTTATCGGGTCTTGTTTGCGTTTGTTTTTGTTTCGTTATTCTTCCTTTCGTTTTATCATCTTGTTTTTTTTTCATCCCTTTCCTTCTTTGTTTCGTTTCCTTCATCTTGTTTTCGTCTTCTTTCGTTTTGCTTTATATATATACACATTTTTTTTAGAATTCGTTTCTTTTTGGCAGTGCGTATTAATCGTCTCCGTGGATGTCTTTCCTTTCCTTCGAGAGAGAAGAGGCAGAGATAAGGAGATAGGGAAGTAATTAGACAGATTGAAGGAGAGAGAAAAATAATGAAAGAGAGAGAGAGAGAGAGAGAGAGAGAGAGAGAGAGAGAGAGAAAAGGAGAGAGAGAGAGAGAGAGAGGGGAAGCCCTTCCCTTTTTTCTCCTTTCTTTTCCCCTCTCCCCCTCCTTTTTGCCCTCCCCTTTTATTTTTCTCTTTCTCTCTCTCTCTCTCTCTCTCTCTTTCTGCTTTTCTTTTCCCCTCCCCCTCTCTCTCCTCCCCCCCCCTATCTCTCTCCCCGCCCCTCCCCCTCCCCTCTTTTCTCGCTCTCTCTCTCTCTCTCTCTCTGTCTGCAACCTATTCTTCTTCCACGCAAACAAGGAAGCCAACGAGCAATTCCTATAACGACCCAAGTACACAGGAAAATTACCCGCAAACTCTGCAACTTGTTATATAAGCCTCTTATATAAAGTTCGCGGTTAACCTTAGATATTGCTGAGCTAAGTAGAAAACTTGCAACCTTCAAGAAATTCCGGCCAACATTTGCTTCTTAACTAATTATCTTCAAAGTAAAGGAATACTTTGCAAGAAATTCTTGATGATTCGGTTCTTTTTCGAAAGATATATGCTGAGGATGTAAATGGGTAAAAAGATGGTTCATATTTATATTACACACACACACACACATCTATCTATCTGTATCTACACGTATGCATACACAAATCACCACACCCATACAATCTATCTACCTGTATCTACATATATACATACACAATGAATATGTATATGAATACATATATCGCATATACATATGCACACAAAATACTTATAAATGTTGAAAAAAAGGGGGTAAATGTACACCAAAAATGTGTAAATTAGTTTTAAGAACAAAGGAATAGCGGCTTTATCAGTACAAATCACAGCCGAAAAAATAATATGTACTCTACTTGGACTGCAACTTCCGCTTACGATCCTACAATTAACAAGCAGCGCTGCCACATCTAACCACATTTACATAAACTTCACTCGGCATTCGCTGGAAAAAAATCGCTCCTTTAGATTCGGTCTCTTAGAAGCGGGAACAAAATTCATTACACACACACACACACACACACATACATACACACACACACACACACACACACACACACACATATATATATATATAACACACAAAGCACACACACACAAAGCACACGCACACAAAGCACACGCACACAAAGCACACACGCACACAAAGCACACACACACAAAGCACACGCACACAAAGCACACACACACAAAGCACACACAAACACAAAGCACAGACACACAAAGCACACACACACAAAGCACACGCACACAAAGCACACGCACACAAAGCACACCGCACACAAAGCACACGCACACAAAGCACACACGCACACAAAGCACACACACACACAAAGCACACGCACACAAAGCACACGCACACAAAGCACACGCACACAAAGCACACACACACAAAGCACACACACACAAAGCACACGCACACAAAGCACACGCACACAAAGCACACGCACACTGCTATATTGCACTCATGTACTGTATCTCAAACAGGAAAAAGAGACAGATGGCTGTATTTTTGAAGACGATATCTTTGTGCCGTTCCATTAGCCCTAAGACGGGTGAGGACACATGCTTAATGCATTAAGAAAAGTACTCAATCAATGGTATTCAGAGCATATGCTGTATGAATATCTATATACTACTGTGTAGTATATAGAACGAGATCGCTTTTACTATAATGTAGAGGAAAGAGTACTGTTGTGAACATTCTTGTGTGAGGTTAACAATGGCTGAATTCTAGAATATTTCTAAATATTTAAATGTATATATGTAAGCTTCTTGCAATTCGTCTATCGATATCTAACCATTTCTATTCAAACACATATATACACACAAACCCATTCTCATGCATGATATATATCTGTGATTTAGCATATCTCCAGTGAACCAGTTTAGAAAATTTCATTACAGAGAATTACTGTCACAATAAACATGTAAAAAAAAGTTGGGTACGTATTGCTTTTTTTTTTTTTTACTTGTTTCCCATTACACATATCAACTTCTTTACTCATTCGGAAGACAGGATATCGTACGTTGTAGGTCTTTTTTTTTATTTCTTTACATCATGGACTTTTTGTGTGTATGCTATTGAAGATACGTGTCTCTTAATTCAGGATCTTTACCCGGTACTTTCCTTCTTTTGGGGGGACTATTTTATTGCAAA
>NW_023653398.1:2500-4934 GCF_015228065.2 Penaeus monodon
GGGGCACGGATAAGTTGAAGCCTCGAAAGTCATCTCCGGCGGGAATCATTAAGCTATCTCAGTTACAGCCATCGCCAATATCACCATCAAAGCCGCACGCCATCTTGGAGGAGCAGAGTTGCCAGCCGAGAGCCCTGAAGGAAGTGCGGACAAGAAGTCACGACGGAGGCGTTTTATTTTGCTTGAAGTGTTGTATTTCGAAGTATTTTTTTGCGGTATGTGCGCAAATGTGATTTCATTTACTGACGATTGATTCGGACTATGATACTGTGTTGTTTGTAGGATTCTTCTGAAGCAGCCTTGGTAACACTGCAGGGTTGATTCTCACAAGGAAGGAGTGAGACAGACAGAGTTAGCTGGGGAGATATGGGAAGAGAGAACTGTACATGTATATGAGGAATATTGTCTTCATATATATGGCTGTTCTCACAGTTATGATGCCCTTACGCTGTCTGCCTCCATTTGCTAACCCAAACATATTGTCTGTTTGTCTTTCACAAAACGATAATCTTAGAACGATTCTCCCATAATCGAAACGAAATCAAAAGTTCGAAATTCTCTGGAAAAATACATAATGCAGCGAGGCATCGTGGAAGTGATTTAATGTGTCTATTGAAGCCCCTTTGTTTCCTGAGAAATCCCCTTTCAATATTCAACCAGAGGCGGTTTGGGCCGAACAATGGTTCTGAGTAGTTGCAAATGCAGGCGCACGACAAAAGTTGCAATAGCTTTTATCCACGTTTCAATTTGTTTGGATTGTTTTACAAAAACTATATTCAAGTTAAAGAACGCTCGCAGTTTCATTTATTCAAGTTGAATCGCGTAGCATTTTCTAAAAAGAGTCAAACGCGTGAAAATAGTCGCCAGAACACAAGAAGAAAGGCTTTCTTACTTTGATCGCAAGAAGCCGAAGGAACGTTGAGATGTGGGACTCCGCTGCCGAAACGTTTCTCTGTTTTGGGTGTTGGTGAGAGAGTATCAGACATCGAGAATAATCGGGGTATCATTTTTGAAAACCTGGCTTTTAAGGGAGATGGGGTGCATTGTCTCTTCTTTTGTTTATGTCTCGTCTCGGAATTATCCAAAAAATGTCTTCGGGAGAGACACATGAAAGGTTGATTCAGAAAGGGCGAACGATTTTTGAAGCGTTTCCTGATTGTTTTTGGTTAATGGATATTGGTGAATATTGATTGTGCGTATCATTCGGAGGTGGACTGTTTTGAAGATCTGGACGTAAAAAAATTTAAACGTATTTTTTATAGGGGGATCGGAGACAAGACAAGAAGAACTCTACTTTCGCGTTTTTCTGTTCTTGGCTTTTTGGACTTGAAGGGAATGTGCCCCCCCCCCGCCCCCTCCACTTAAGCGCACGGGCAGGTATATTGTGTACACACATACAGATATTCATAAATAAGTGTGTGTGTGTGTGCATATTTATAGAAATAAATGTATATATGAACATAAGTATATATATGAATATATATATATATATATATATATATATATATATATATATATATATATATATATATATATATATATATATTATATATATATATATATATTTTAATATATATATATATACTATATATATATATATATATATATATTATATATATATATATATATATATATATAATATATATATATATATAATATATATATATATATAATATTCATATATATACTTATGTTCATATATACATTTATTTCTATAAATATGCACACACACACACACTTATTTATGAATATCTGTATGTGTGTACACAATATACCTGCCCGTGCGCTTAAGTGGAGGGGGGCGGGGGGGGGCACATTCCCTTCAAGTCCAAAAAGCCAAGAACAAAAACGCGAAAGTAGAGTTCTTCTTGTCTTGTCTCCGATCCCCCTATAAAAAATACGTTTAAATTTTTTTACGTCCAGATCTTCAAAACAGTCCACCTCCGAATGATACGCACAATCAATATTCACCAATATCCATTAACCAAAACAATCAGAAACGCTTCAAAAATCGTTCGCCCTTTCTGAATCACCTTTCATGTGTCTCTCCCGAAGACATTTTTTTGGATAATTCCGAGACGAGACATAAACAAAGAAGAGACAATGCACCCCATCTCCCTTAAAAGCCAGGTTTTCAAAATGATACCCCGATTATTCTCGATGTCTGATACTCTCTCACCAACACCCAAAACAGAGAAACGTTTCGGCAGCGGAGTCCCACATCTCAACGTTCCTTCGGCTTCTTGCGATCAAAGTAAGAAGCCTTTCTTCTTGTGTTCTGGCGACTATTTTCACGCGTTTTTACTCTTTTTAGAAAATGCTACGCGATTCAACTTGAATAAATGAAACTGCGAGCGTTCTTTAACTTGAATATATTTTTGTAAAACAATCCACAATTGAAACGTGATAAAGTATTCAACTTTTGTCGTGCGCC
>NW_023653399.1:2500-22500 GCF_015228065.2 Penaeus monodon
TGATTGACGCACATTCCAAATGTACTAGATCAATGATTGGACAAAAGCAGCTTTTTATTTTGAAAATGTGTTTCGAAACTTTCCTGATGACGGTATCAATTTTATACACAAGGGTTTCTTAACTGTTCCACGAATAGCAACGGTATTTTATGTACTGATAGCATTAACAAATAATACAAACAAAGAAAAATTATATATATATAAATAAAATGCGCTATTGACAGTTACTTGTCGCGCAATCGTTGCGGCACACGCAGTCTCCGCGGATGTTATTCTCAAACAACAAGCTTTGAACGCAATTTAGTAACATAGCTTGCAAACCCTAGTAATGCTTATCGTCAAACAAGGCAACAGTTCAATACTTATACTTGTCTTAAAATGTAAGATGGAATTTATTGACCTTTGTCCGAGGCCAAAATACTTCGGAGGCCGTGGCGGTGCTTCATGCCGCGCAGCTTAAAATACTTGTCCGTCCCACGGAACTACGAAAGCTTTAGGCCGATTTCGTCGCGCGCTGAGCCGGCTCGCCCGATCATTCAACTGCGGTCGTTTGCAATGGCCAAATCAGAAATATTTTATATTAATACAGCCTGTATTATGGTCCTATTAGAAGTAATGATTTGCATTGCATGAATTTGCTTATTACTTGAAAATTACTTCGTGCAATATATATGTGGATTTTACCCGGTTCTCGTTATATCAAAGTTAATTGTACAAACCTTATATCGCCGCGCCTCCGTTATTACGCTTCACCATAATACGAAGACCTCGATGAGGTAGTATTTCCAGGGGAAGATGTATTTTGCGATTTGTAAAACTTAGCCGGCTTTCAATAAAATGTTTTTTCACACGAACCCTTACTTCCCACCGGCCGGACACACACTGAACGTTTTTCCCGGGCGAGGGCAGGGATTTCCGAATAATCGAATTTTGATTGGTCAGAAAACTCTGACGTCATTGAAGTTTTCATTGGCTAGCATTTGTGCTCGTTTGTGAAGTGTAATCCGCTAATTTACCAACAAGTGCCCATTTTTTCAAAGTAAAACGTTCAGAAATCCATATTTGTTTAAACGGATATAATTTATATAGGTTTCCACAATATTGACTTCTGGTAAATCCTGTAAAATTATAGTATAAGTTACCGGCGATACAATTTTTTCCTACTCTTACCTGATTATTCATTCTCAGAAGAGCTATCTTCCTCCATTGGTATTGGGGGAGGCAGGGGACCCTCTCTCGCTCTCCCACCTTGGGGCGGGTAGAGCCGTGCCGCCTCGGTAAAAAAGTTATGGAGTGGGGTTTCAGATGATTTTATGAATAGGTATCGAGATAAATATTGTTGTAAATAATCAGCTCGCATACCCGGACGCTTAATGAATTCTTTTAAATCCCGCCAAACCCTTTCGATATTCTGTGTGTGGATATGTGGGAAGTGTGGGTCTACAAAATTTTCTGAATGATTAATTACCAGGTGCTCGTACCCATGTTGTTTTAAATTACGGTAGGCAGCCCACCCATCACTACATATAACACTTCCTGGTAAAATGAATTGTTTTATTAGGGGTATGAGCGTGTCTGCACTTCTATCACTGCCTACCAACGGCACCACGAATTTCTTTTTAGAATCACGCTCAATACCCCCAAAGACCCACACTTGACTAAGTTGCCTCCCTCTGTTGTACTTCCGGCGCACGAGCAGCGTTTCGTCGATCTCAACGATTACACCGGCACCTCCTATAGAATTTTGATTCTGTAACCAATTTTGGGTTACTTCTGAACAAAAACTCCTCCAATCTACGCTACTTGTTTTTGACATGCCAATGCATTTAATGACAGTTTCATGATCCCAATGCTTCTGAAGCCAATGATTAACAAACAAAACTACTTTAAATGGTTCCAAATGTGTCCCCTGCAGGAACGTGCCTGTGTAATCGCTGGTCGAGAAAACGCAACTTTTGCGCCGTTTTGTCTTAGCGATCTTTTTCCATCGGCCACAATACCACACGTGTCGATCTTCACGATATTTGCAAGGTAAATTACAATGTGGGCAACTCACCGACCGAGGCAAAACACCGTGTTCCCTAAGAAATAAAAGCGATTTTTCATTTTCCCCCAAATAATCAGAAATGATTTTATAATAATGTGGATTACACCCTGCGCACCTTGCGTCCTCCATTTTGGTAAAGAGTTATTACATTGGTTTTACTTCACCACTATACATACCTATCACGCAGGTGGTGCTATGTGATTGGTTAAATATTTTTTATGTAATACTATTGGCTCTCGTGACATTGTCACGCGCATGCGCTGTACTATTTCATTTCAAAATGTTTCGCGCGCACTTGGTACGCCAACATACTGGATTTCAAATTTACCGCGCAATTCTTCAGGCCCCTCTTGCCCGTAATGTGAGGCAGACACATCGATTTGCGCAGAGTAAGATTTGTATTGGTTTCTGTAAATATTCGATATTATCATAGTAATACTCATGTAATATCATATCCTTTTGGGGAGAAATAAAATGTCCTTCATGTAAGTTGATATGGACATTTTCTACGAACGAAACTAGAAATATTGCGATAAATTTTACAAAATAAAGCGGCATCATTGTTTTGTTTACAAAAAATAGGAAAGGATATCGGATGGCGATTTTAAAAATATTGAGATAGTTTTTCATTTCGTGCTCTCAGACACTTCCGTGTCTAATAACTTCGTTATTTTTGAGTTGCGACGGAATTGCATAGAAGATAAGTTTCTTAGATTTATTTGCTCTATCGTTTGCATATGTTATTTTCTATATAAAAGAAGGCTGGATGAAACTGGACCCATACCAAAGAAGGAATAGACAGAGGTGATGATGTATTAGTGTTGAAGACTAATTATGAGGAAGTAATAGAGGCATTTAAGTGTTTAGAGTGTAAGAATGATGAACTGATACAATTTATATCTGATAATGAGGATAAATTAGAAGATAAAAACCTGGGAAAAGAGGCTGAACAATATATTTTAGATAGTGAAAGATTAAAGAATGAATTGTGTGCTAAGATATTCATGACAAATAATGAGAAGAAGGCAACAGACAAACCAAAGGTTAAGGTAAAGAGATTTGAACCTCCCAAGTTTGAAGGTAATTTAAGAGAGTATCCTACATTTAAAGAGGATTATAAGAACTTGGTTCAAAGTGAATATGGTGCTGATCCATACGCACTCAAAATGTGTTTAGGTGGGGAGGCACTCCAGACAATAAAGGGCTCGGAGGGTAATTATGATGAAATGTTTAAGCGGTTGGATGACAAATTTGGTAACCCAAGAAAAATTGTAGACTTGGTGATAAGTGATCTCAAATCTCTGAGGAAGATATCAGATGGTGATACTAAAGGGTTTGTTAAAATGGTTGATCAGGTTGAACAATGTTGGTTAGATTTAAAAAGGGTAAGTCTATCTGATGAACTAAATACAGCTAATGTTGTTAGCCATATTGAGAAAATTCTGCCTTCACTCCAAAAAAGAGAATGGGTAATTAAAGCAAGTGATATCTCGGTCACTGGGGAATTGTTTTCTGCGCTATTAGGTTTCTTGCAGAAAGAAAGGAAGGTTTTGGAATACATGAATTCAAATGTAAGAACTAGTACTAGTGATAGTAGAGCAACAGTACATCATGTTGAAAATGTGGTCGAAAACAATTCGGAGTCAGAGTTGGTTAAGCTGATAAGAAAATTGAATGAAGAACAACAGAGCAAGAATAGAGAATTTGAGTCATGCATTGTAAATTTGAATGAAGTGATAAAGGGTATTAAATGCAAGGAGAACAATATAAGTATACGTTGTTTATTACACAATTCAGAGAGTCATGAGATAACAAATTGTTTCAAGTTCAAGGGCTGTAATAGCAAAGAAAGATTTGACATGATTAAGAAGAACGGTATATGTTTTAGGTGTTTAAATGGATATCATTCAGCACGTGGGTGTAAAGTAGGCAAATTGTGTGATGTAGTCATTGAAGGCCAAGGACCATGTAATCGGAATCATCATCCACTTTTGCATCAAGACAGAATAGAAAGCAGTTCTCACAATGCAGTAATGGAGAAGAGAGGCAAAGCTTTGTTGAATATTAGTACGGTGCATAGTAAAAATCTGCCCGTCACTGTATTGTGGGATCCAGGTTCAGATACTTCTTTAATTACTCATAGGATGGCCAAGAAGTTAGGTTTGAGTGGGAAGGATGTTAATTTATCTCTGGTCAAGGTAGGTAACACAATTGAATATCAATCAAGTAAAACATACTGTGTACCATTAACTGATAAGAATGGTAAAATTTGGAATGTGGATGCTGTTGGGATGAATGAAATATCTTCCAAAGTTAAAAGGATTGATTTGTCCAGATTACCTGAACTTTTTATAAGAATCTCGAACTTAGAAGTGGATCTCCCATATGGGGAAATTGATATGCTCATCGGCACAGATTGTTGTGAAATACTGCCAAGGGTTGTTGAACACAATGAGGGTATTCAGTTACTGGAAAATCAATTCGGGTTCAGCATTCGAGGTAGACATGACAAGATTACCAATGGATCCAACAGCAGCAATCATATACTTGTAAGAACTCATAAACTGTCTAGACTCGTAGATGTGAAGCAGATTAACATAGAGTCAACAGATAGCTTAAAGACTAAATTGGACAAATTCTTTGCCATGGAGGAAATGGGAACAAAATGTAAGCCACAGTGTATAAAGTGTATGTGTCGAGGATGTCCTGAACCTAATTGCATAAGTTTAAAGGAAGAAAGAGAACTAGCATTGATTGAGGAAGGATTGTTATATAATGAGGAAAAAAAATGCTGGCTAGTAAAGTATCCATGGCTAAGGGATCCAATGCATTTGAAAGATAATATTAAAGTAGCTAATGCTAGATTAAAAACAACAGAGAATAGATTGAAGAAACTTGGCAATGAATATGCCATGAAGTATCAGAGAGAGATAGAAGATATGATTGATAGAGGAGTGGCGAGGAAATTAAATAAGGATGAGATACAAGAATACAAGGGTCCAGTTCATTATATTCATCATCATGAAGTATTGAAACCAGAATCCAACTCAACTCCAATACGCATTGTCTTTAACTCTTCTGCGTCATACATGGGGCAGAAGTTAAATGATTTCTGGGCAAAGGGGCCAGATATCCTGAACAGCTTACTGGGAGTTTTGTTTAGGTTTAGACAGAATAATATAGCTATAGCAGGCGACATAGCTAAGATGTATCATACTGTCAAGCTCAGCACAATGGATGAACATACACACAGATTTTTATGGAGGGATTTGGATGACAATAGACCACCTGATCAGTATGCTCTTACCACAGTAACGTTTGGAGATAAACCTAGTGGTACCATAGCTACGCTAGCATTGAGACGCACTGTAGAGAAATTTGGCAAAGAATATCCGGATGTGCAAGATATGATTATTAACAATACTTATGTTGATGACATACTGTATTCTACTGATACTGTTGAGAATGCATTCAAGTTAATACAGGATGCGGAGAAGATATTGTGTCAGGGAAGTTTCAGAGTCAAACATTGGATTGTCAGTGGGCATTATGAAAGCAGCAAGGTCAATGTGATAAAATCTGACCATGAGAAGATCTTAGGATTGAAATGGAACCCGTTGGATGATCATTTTTTCTTCACAGTAAAACTTAATTTTTCTTCAAGAATAAGAAAGGTCAGAAGTGGTCCAAATTTAAATTCAGATGAAATTGATGATAAATTTCCAGAACATTTGACACGCAGAATGATATTGAGTCAAATTGCTTCCATATATGATCCATTAGGGTTTGCTGTACCAGTATTGCTCAAAGCGAAAATTTTGATGAGGCTCGTGATTTCCAAAAGTGAATCGAAAGATGGCGGAATCAAGTGGGATGATCCACTTGATATTTCCATGGTTAAGGAATGGAAGATGTTTTTCAAGGAATTGTATGAGTTAGAGAGATTGACTTTTAGAAGATCCTTGATACCATCTAATGTAGTTGGTAATCCAAGCCTAATAATATTTTCGGATGGTAGCATGCAAGCATATGGAGCTTGTGCATATGTGAGGTGGCGAACTGGTGAAGATGAATTTGAGTCACATCTGATAGCAGCTAGAAATAAGATTGCACCAATGAAGCAAATGTCCATTCCTAGGTTAGAACTATGTGCGGCTCTTATGGCTGCTAGATTAAGGGAATCTATTTTAAAGGAGTTTACATGGAAGTTTGAAGCAATTTACCACATACTTGACTCATCAATTGTAAGATCACAAATCCAAAAGGAGAGTCACGGATTCAATACCTTTGTTGCAGTACGCATAGCAGAGATACAAATCAAAACTGACCCAAAGGAATGGTGGTGGGTCGATTCAACACAGAATATCGCAGACATGACCTCTAGACCATGCAAACCAGAGAAAATTGGAAGAGAATCTGACTGGCAAAATGGACCCAAGTTTTTAACTTTACCAACTAATAGATGGCCCATCAGGCAAACTTGTGAGGATGAGTTAACTGACAGAATTGGTATTACCATGACGGTTAATAATGCAAGTCATGAGAATTGTGGTATACAATTAATGGATGTTAATAGGTATAGTGACTACTACAAATTGCTGAGAGTTACATGTAGGGTAATGAATGTATTCAAATACAAGTCTTTCAAAGGTATTCTAAGAACCCCCACAGTTCAAGGGATTACAGATGCAGAAATATTATGGGTCAAGGAAATGCAAAAGAGCATGACTGATTGGGAAACAAGGTTCAAAAGATTGGGACCATCAGTTGAAAGGGGAATTATAGTAGTAGGACAACGAATTTCTAAGTGGTTGAAAGACAATTGGAATCAAGAAAATTTCATGTTAATACCGAATAAACATCCTGTTACTAGATTGTACATATCCTGTCTACATAAAGTAGATCATGCAGGTATAGAGACTACATTGTGTAAGATACAGAGGAAGTTTTGGGTTCCGGGAGCTAGAAAATTAATAAGAACCATTAAAAATAAATGTGTAACATGCAGAAAATTAAATAAGAAAGTGGAAGATCAATGCATGGGTCAAGTGAGGGCAGAAAGGATGAAACCTGCTCCACCATTCTATCATACAGCAGTAGATTTGTTTGGGCCCTTGACAATAAGAGATTCAGTTAAGAAGAGAACTTATGGAAAAGCATTTGGAATTATTTTTAATTGCTTAGTGACAAGAGCAGTTTATTTGGATTTAGCTATGGGATATAGTACTGATGATTTCTTAACCACTTTTCAAAGATTCATTGCTATTAGGGGGGCCCCTAAATTTATGTATTCTGATAGGGGAACTCAACTAATATCAGCTAGTAAGAAAGTAGAGACCCTTGGGGAGAAAGAGGGTGTGACCTGGATTTTCAATATGCCAAGTGATGCACCATGGTATAATGGTGTAAGTGAAGCACTGATCAAATCAGTCAAAAGGAGCATTTGTGTTAGTATTGGAGATTCTGTACTAAATTTTGGAGAATTACAGACTGCCTTATTTTGTATTGCCAATTTAATGAATGAAAGACCAATAGGCTTAAAACCTGGATTTAGTTTGGAATTAGGTAGCTATCTCTGCCCAAATGATCTGTTACTTGGTCGATCTAGCTGTCATTGTCCAATTGGCTTGTATGAAATTGATGGAGATCATAAAAAGAGATTGAGGTTTATCCAAAATATTATAAATTCTTTTTGGAAGAAGTGGCAAAGGGACTATTTCCCGTCAATGTTGATTAGACAGAAATGGCATACAGCCAAAAGGAATGTGAAAGTAGGAGATGTTGTTCTAGTGCAAGATAGCAATATTATAAGGGGAACATGGAAGCTGGCTCAAGTAATTAGGGCTGACCCAGGACGAGATGGAATAGTTCGTGAAGTTGATTTAAGATATAAAATAATAAAGGATGGCAAAGGGTATTATGGTGTGGCGGATAAGATCATGTGTAGATCAGTACATAGATTAGTAATGCTGTTGCCAATAGAAGAACAAGTTTAAGCATATGTACCTTGTCCAATGTAATCTAGTCCATGGTAGTCAATGTGGAGGGGGGAGTGTATCATTAGTATGATAGGTATATGAAAAATAAGAATATTTATGTTTATTTGATAATTACGGGTGAGATGTTACGTTGCGCATCTCGAGTGTTTTTTATTTACCCATGAGCCCACGTATGACGTTGCTGTGCGGTTGACGCCTCGTGTGTGAATCCACTTCGCAGGGAATATTTGTGTTGTCGACCTTTCACAGAAGTGGCAGTTATTGGGCACAAGTCTTTACACTCATGAAGGTATGTTTAAGGATATTGAGTGGTTTCAAATTAATATCAGAAGAGGATAATCCTCATTAATATTGATAAATACACGGAACATGAGTTTGTTGTGTTGGCGTCGGCCATAATTTGGAGTGTTTACTTTTCATATGCGTTTCAGCCAGTGTTATGTCCAATGGGCTGTGGATTGGGTTTGTGCCGTAACTGAGATTATACGTGACGGTAACTACTGGGAATCATGGATTGTGATAGTGTGGCCATTGAAGTGAGTTCAATGAAAATGTACAATGTATGATTTATTTGTGATATTGTTAGGCAGATTATTTACTTACGTCGCACGATATGTGTAGTGGCATTCCTTACATTAGTTTAGTTTGTGAGATAATCAGTTCATTTGTATACTTGGATTTATTTGTTGCATTAATATTCATTAATGCATGTATATTTCTTTTGACGCAAGATAGGAGATTTATTTAGTTATTCAGAACATTTATGTGTAATTTTGAATGATTTAAATTGCCAATTGTATTACCTGAATATCATATTTCAGGTTGAAACTTTGCTCCAATAAAAGACTGTTGCAGCTGATGGCTTTTCCTTGATCTCCCAGTACATATATATATATATATACTATGTATACACACACACACAGGCAAACACATGCAAACATGTGTTTGTTTAGATCTATAAACATGTGAAATTATATATATTTACCCGTATATACATATATGTAGATACACACACACACACACACACACACACACACACACACACACACACACACACACACACACACACACACACACACACACACACACACACACACAAACACACACACACACACACACACACACACACACACACAGGTTAGGTTAGGTTTACGTTAGGTTTGGGTTAGGTTTGGGTTAGGTTTGGTTAGTTTCGTTTAGGTTTAGGTTAGGTTTAGGATAGGCTTAGGTTAGGTTTAGGTTAGGTTTAGTTTAGGTTTGGGTTAGGTTTAGGTTAGGTTTAGGATAAGCTTGGGTTAGGTTTAGGATAGGTTTATCTTAGGTTTGGGTTAGGTTTAGGATAGGCTTGGGTTAGGTTTAGGTTAGGTTTAGGATAGGTTTAGGTTAGGTTTGGGTTAGGTTTAGGATAGGCTTGGGTTAGGTTTAGGTTAGGTTTAGGATAATTTTAGGTTAGGTTTAGGATAGGTTTGGGTTAGGTTTAGGATAGGTTTAGTTTAGGTTTTGGTTAGGTTTAGGTTCGGTTTAGGATAGGTTTAGGATAGGCTTGGGTTAGGTTTGGGTTAGGTTTAGTTTAGGTTTAGGATAGGCTTGGACCTTCTGGCCAAGGGTAGGGTGGTAAAAAATACCCGTTTATTAGGAATACAAAATTATTCTTATGCTTAATGTGTCAAAACCTTTTAAGTTAAGATATAAGCACGAGCTCAGTTCTTATCTCATTTCATTTGATGATTTCATCAGTTCATTCATGTCACTCCATAATTACATTTACGTATTTCATTGATTCATGTTATATTATATACCTTATTCGATAGCCATAGGCATTGCTGCCTAATTACTTTACATATGTAAGGGAGGAGCAGAAAGTCATTATTTATCTTAACACTATATTTACATAAACCACGTGTTCAGTAATTAACCATCCCCACATCATCGAAAGTATTCAGCACACTCATCATCATTAACACACCATAATGTGACACATCGATAAACAGAATGAATATAGATATATAGACAATGAAATATATATAGAAAGTGAACCTATAAAGAGACAAATTAATATATAAGCGATCCACAACTGGCTCCTCCCGACCACCGACCAGCGCTCGCCAGCTCGAGCGCTGGCGAGCGTTATTCACCATACAATGAAGAAAGGTCGAACCATGTCCCGTGAACCGTGAATGTGAATCTGAACCCGACTAAGTGTACACTATTCGAACACCAATCCCCTAAAGCTACGTCTTGCAAAGCAAAATCCGTAGTCGGGTGAGGAGACTACCGCAGGTCGAGGCTCAGGAAGCAGAAGCGGTTATCGTCTCCAGCATTATCAAACCTCCTTCCATAAAAGAAAAAAAAGTAAGGAGACTCTTTTTACATTATACACATTAAATACATTGTAGGCAAGTTACTTTAATATTCAGTATATCAGTGCATCAACAAAAAATAATATGTTAATCTTTACTAAAACTTATAAACAGAGTAAACCAAAATCATACAACAGAAAACGATACATTGACAAAATACTTCACTACACATGGGGAACTATCATCACATGGTAACAACATTGACATTTTCTCACTGACAACATCTGTGAACAAGACAAAATTAGTACAACTCACAGCAAACATCACGAGAGGAAGTGATATGAAGACGATTTACTTAAACATTAAATTTGATTTCTAGATAGAGCATCGGCGATTACATTTTCTTTGCCTTTTATATGGTGGACATCAAGGTTATGTTTCTGTAACTCTAAGCTCCACCTCATGATTCTCTGGTTCTTAGAGCTCATTCTGGATAAGAAAACCAAGGGGTTGTGGTCTGTGTAAACTTTAAGGGAATACGAGGCAGAATAGGCATACACTTCAAAATGCCTGAGTGCTAGAATGAGACTCAGAGTTTCTTTTTCCACAGTAAATTTCTTTGAAAAGAAACATACAGGATGATCGATCCCTTTACCATCAGCTTGACACAAAACAGCTCCCGCTCCGATATCGCTTGCATCTACATACAATGTAAATGGTTCATCGAAATTGGGAGAAACGAGAACGGGAGAGGAACTAGCACTGCCTTGATCTTTCGGAATGCAGCTTCGCAGGATTCGGACTATTTAAATTTTACCTTTTTCTTTAGCAAGTCTGTCAGCACAATATCCGAAAAGTTCTTACAGAATCTGCGATAATACCCTGCCATGCTAAGAAACCTCTTCACGTCTCGTTTTGTTTTTGGTACAGGATAATTGTGGATTGACACGATATTCCCATTCAAAGGGCTAACTTGCCCCTGACCTTGATGTCATCATCAAGGTAGGCTTTACATCCATTAATACCAGCAATTATATTGTTAATTAACCTCTGGAAAGTTGCAGGGGCTGTTCGAAGACCGAACGGGAGGACGCGATACTGATAAAGCCCATCGTGCGTTACAAAAGAAAAGATGCGTTTCGCACGTTTTGTGAGAGGAATTTGCCAATAGCCCTTTAACAGATCAATTTTGGTTACAAATTTAGCATTGCCTACCAGATCAATGCAATCGTCTATCCTGGGAATAGGATAACTATCATCTCTAGTTAATGCATTCACACGTCTGAAATCAGTACAGAAACGCATAGATCCATCTGCTTTCGGAACTAATATGCAGGGAAAACTCCACTCACTCATGCTAGGCTCGATAATGCCGTTTTCTAACATATAACTTCTTTCTTCCCTTAACTAATTATGTTTTAAAGGGTTGATCCTATAAGGATGTTGCTTAATAGGAGAATGACTACCAACATCAATATCGTGATAAAGATGTGTTTTGCTTGGGACATCAGAGTACAAATGGGAGTATTCATGCAGAAGTCTGCTCAACTCATCTTGTAGAGGCTCTGATAAGTGTTTAATCTTACATGATAAATCTCAGAATTACGTAATTTAGAGTTAGGTACACTATCTAGAGAATCAGCATCCCTCCCATTACATACTTCCACAGTGTTTATAAATTCAGTCACCATGATTTCGGCACTTTCACCCTTATTGTCGCTCATAGGAAAATCATTACGTTCGAAATAAGGCTTCATCTGATTAATGTGACACTGTCGCGTCTTTTTACGTCTCCCTGGGGTTTGTATAACATAATTTAGGTTATTTATCTTCTTCTCTACTACATAAGAACCGTAGTACCGTGCTTTTAGTTATTTTTGTCATTATTATTATTTTTACTCGTAGTATAATTGCAAAAATAATTATTATAACAGTAATAATTACAGTAATAACGATATTAATTAAAATGATGATATAAATAATTTTTATAAACTCGTTATTATTGTTATTACTATTGTTATTACTATTATTATTTTTGTTGTTATAGTATAGTTGCAAAAATATATATTATAACTGCAATAATTGCTATAATAATGATAATAATTGCAATAATGATGATAATGATGATGATAATGATGATAATAATGATGATAACGATAATAATGATGATAATCATGATAATAATGATGATAATAACAGGAATTGTGTCCATATATAATATAAAAAAGGTAAAAGAAAATAATTCCCAGAAGTCGAAAAAGCGGTAAATCTAGCGAAATACAGCCTTCTGAGAGAATACGCCAAAATGACGTTTCTTTTATTTATTTGATGAGTTTGGTAATTATTAGGGTAATAATGATAATAATTACCAGATTTGTATTAATCATGACAATAATGATGATAAAAGTGAGAATAAAGAGAATTTTGATAACATTTGATGATTATTAATATTAATATTATCATTATTATTATTATTATTATTATTATCATTATTATTATTATCATTATTATTATTATCATTATTTTTATTATTTTTATTAATATTATTATAATTATTATTATTATTATTATTATTATTACTTTAATTATAAGCATTATTACCAAAAAATACATTATAACTGTAATAATAACAATAATAATAATAATAATAATAATAATAATAATAATACGTATAAGTATAATAATAATAATATAATCGTTATAATATTGTTATTAATATTATTGTTATCACTATTATTATTTTTACTGATAGTATAATTGCAAAAATAATTATTATAACAGTAATGATTATAGTAATAACGATATTAATTAGAATAATGATATAAATAATCATTATAAACTCGTTATATTGTTATTATTATTATAATTACTATTATTATTGTTGTTGTTATTAGTATAGTTGCAAAAATATATATCATATCTGCAATAATTGATATAATAATGATAATAAGTGCAATAATGATGATAATAATTGCAATAATGATGATAATGCTGATGATAATGATGATGATAACGATAATAATGATGGTAATCATGATAATAATGATGATAATAACAGGTATTGTGTCCATATATAATATAAAAAAGTAAAAAAAAAAATTCCCAAAAGTCGAAAAAAGCAGTAAATCTAGCGAAATTATTATTATTATTATTATTATTATTATTATTATTATTATTATTATTATTATTATCATATCATTATTATTACTTTAATTATTAGTATTATTCCCAAAAAATATATTATAACTGTAATGATAACAATAATAATAATAATGAGTATAATAACAATAATATAATCGTTATTAATATTTTTTGTTATTTTATCATTATTATTATTTTTATTAGTAGTATAATTGCAAAAATAATTATTATAACAGTAATAATTACAGTAATAACGATATTAATTAAAATAATGATATAAATAATTATTATAAACTCGCTATTATTGTTATTAATATTGTTATTACTATTATTTTGTTGTTGTTATTAGTATAGTTGCAAAAATATATATCATAATTCCAATAATTGCAATAATAAGGATAATAGTTCCAATAATGATGATAATAATTGCAATAATGATGATAATGATGATAATAATGATAACAATAATGATGATAACGATAATAATGATGATAATCATGATAATAATGATGATAATAACAGGAATTGTGTCCATATATAATATAAAAAGGTAAAAGAAAATAATTCCCAGAAGTCGAAAAAGAGGCAAAATATAGCGAAATAAAGCCTTTTGAGTGTATACGCCAAAATGATTTTTTTCGACCTATTTGATGAGTTTGGCAATTATGATGATAATAACAGGAATTGTGTCCATATATAATATAAAAAGGTAAATGAAAATAACTCCCAAAAGTCGAAAAAGCGCCAAAATCTAGCAAAATAAAGCCTTTTGAGAGTATATGCAAAAATGAGTTTTTTTTCGATCTATTTGATGAGTTTGGCAATTATTAGGGTAATAGTGATGATAATAATTACCAGAATTGTATCAATCATGAAAATAATGATGATAAAAGCGAGAATAAAGAGAATTTTCATAACATTTGATGATTATTAATATTATTAATATTATCATTATTATCAATATTATCATTATTATAATTATTATTATTATTATTATTATTATTATTATTATTATTATTAATATTATTATTATAATGGTGATAGGTAGAACTGCCACTACATCGCTGTGCCGACGAGGGTTCGCGAAGACTTGGCGAGGTAGGTGAGCCGGATTGGCGAGTGTGGCGGCGTAGAGTGCGAGGATACATCTTCAGCGACTTCGTCGGGAGGGTAGCACATGCGTGAGTGGTCAGCACGAAGTAGTAGGACAGACATGGTGTGGGTAGGCGTGATCGAAGAGGACCTGGTAGCGATGGATGGGCGTTAAAAGAGGCGGGGAGGCACTTCGCGTGGATCAGCAACAGGCGTCGGCGAGGAGCGAGGTGGTAGGCGAATATGCGTCGGCGTTGTGAGGTTCTTGAACACCGCTGCCATCAGATGCACACGAAAGGCCACCACTGTCACCAGATGTAAACGAGAAGTGAGTTAGGACACCGCTGTCGCCAGATGTAAATGAGTGACCACCGGAAGCCACCAGATGTAAGCGGGAGGCCACTGCAAGCCACAGGAATATGAGCGACACGAGAGTTTGGAAGCACCGCGTCACCAGATGTGAGCAAGATGAGAGATGGACTTGGGCGGGTCAAGGAAAGGGTTCTTAGCTTGCTGGTTTATTTGAGAGTAGATGTGACCCCCCAAGAGACCCCCGTGTCCCCGAGTGGAGGACGAGGTGGTGGAGCTGGACCCTGTGTGGCTTGGGCTGTCTGCTGTGTCTCTCCTTCTGTCTTACGGACGTGTCCTTTTATGCGGCGGTTCCCTTCGAAGGCGGATGTTTATCCCTGTGCGAAAAGAGAAAGCCGGCGACATCTGCGTCCTGCCCAAGGAGAAGGGCTGCGTGCTTGGACGGATGTGTGAAGTGTACATCCGGTTTTGCTACGTATTGTTGACACTATATATATATATATATATATATATATATATATATATATATATATATATATATATATATATATATATATATATATATGATGGGTGGCCGAGTGGTTAGAGCATCGGACTCAAGACTGTCACGACGGCAATCTGAGTTCGAGGGTTCGAGTCCCTTGGGCAAGGAACTTCACCATAATTGCCTATCTAGCCAACGGGTGGGCAAGCCAGCCCAAGTCAGTGCTGGTCCCAAGCCCGGATAAAAAGAGAGAAATTACCTAAAAGTAACCCCGTGGAAAGGAACGGGGGGACCCTCCAGACTCACTCCATATTCACAACAGAAACTATGTTTAATTTTCATGCTGTGACACGGGGGTCAAACAAAAATCCCCGTTAATAAAAAAAAAAAAAACATTATTTTTTTTTTTTTTTTTTAAATGGTAATCCATGTTTGAAGCGCGTGGTCCGCATTGCTTAATGTATTTTCATTGTGATGCTCTTAGTGGTCTGGTGGGGCCCCCCTTTCCCTTTTTCCAGGGAGAGTGCCGGTGTTACCTTTTGGAAATCATTCTTCTATTTTCCGGCTTGGACCACACTGTTTGGGGCTGGCTTCCCACCCGGGGCGAGTAGCAATCGGGTGAATTTCCCCTTGCCCAAGGAAAAACGCCCCGGGCCTGACTCAACCCTCGAACTCATTCCGTCGTGCCAGTCTTGATCCGATGCTCAAACCACTCGGCCCCGCGGCATTATATATATATATATATTTAATATTATATTGTAATATATATATATATATATATATACATGAAACATATACAATATATATAATATAATATATATATATATATATTATATAAAATACATACTACATATCATTATTATATATAATATATTTATATATTTATTTTTTGTGTGTGTGTGTGTGTGTGTGTTGGTGGTTGTGTGTGTGTGTGTTACTATTGTATAGTAATATTATATAATATAATATATTATATATTAAAACCCACACCAGGCACACAAGACCCACACCCACACCCACACCCACCACACACACACAACCCCACACCCCCCCATATATATAAAATTATACATTTATATATATATATATATATATATATTTGTGTGTGTGTTGTGTGTGTGGTTTGTGTGTGTGTGTGTGTGTGTGTTGGAGTTGTGTGTGTGTGTATGTTGTATATACCCACAAAAAACTCGGGTAAATAGAGAGGGTTGGTGTCGGAGGCTCCGGCCTAAAGTATCTCCCAGATCCTTGATCATGGCGCCCCCAAAAATGGAATATATTATATTATCTATTATATATTTATATTATTATATTGGTTGTGTGTGTGTTGTGTGTTTGTGTGTGTGTGTGTTGTGTGTGTGTTGTTTGGTTGTGTACACTATATACACATTTTTAATTTGGTATTAATACATGTTGCAAATGTTTTTTATGTAAATATATACCAAAACTTACTCTACATACTTTTTGGTGTGTTTTTGGTGTGTTGTTGTGTGTGTGTGAAGAGAGAGAGAAGGAGGAGAGAGAAAGAGAAGAAGAGGAGAGAGGGGAAGAGAAGAGAAGGAAGAGAGAGAGAGAGAGAGAGAGAGAGTGTGTATCTATAATATTACCATATATCAAAATATTATTTTAATATATATATATTATATTATATATTGTTGTATAAATGTTTTTATATATATTATATAATTATAAAAATATTATATATATATATTATAATATATTTGCTTTCGACACTAACAATCTCTTTCAATAGAAAATTTTCAACTTATATGTAACAAAAAAATGACGAACACACTACTAACAAACCACCACTTTTGATTTACCCCCAACACTACAAACTTACACACATGTACCTTTTTAAAATGACACCATCACTATATACCCATATATACACAGATACCCAGACCACCCACACGCCCGCCACACCAAAAACCCAACACCAACCACAACAAAACAACACCACACACGTAAACAAACCACACCACAAAAACATGTACGCTTCAAAACAAAACCACCAACACCACACACCACACACCACACACACACCACACACACACAACGCACAAACCCGCGTCACACACCAACACACACACACACAAAACCACACACAACACCGCCGCACGCATCACACACACACACACACACCGCGCGCACAAAACCCCCACCACACACATGCTGCCCCACACCACACACCCCCAGACCCACACCAAACACACACACATCAATATATCTCTGTTATTACCAGTTAACGGCATTCCATTAATTCTTGAAACCTGTTTTTTATCGTTGAAAGGAAACCGATTTTTTGTTTTATGTAAAAATCCCTATTTTTTTTTTTTATTTCATTTTTAATTTTTTTTCTTTATTATGTAAAAGCGTTTTGAGATTCTTTTTTCCTTTAAAGGAATATATATATTTTTTTTATTTGATATTTTGGTGATTGGTATTTCATTGGCTTTTTAAGACCTTTTTTTTTTTCATTTTTTTTTTATTTTTTTAGTATTTTGAATTAGTTTTTAAAAAATATTTGTTTTTATATTTTTGCGGAAATATGACATAAATTTGCATCTGGAAATTCATAAAGCCGATTCTCATATACAAGCAATTGAGGATAAAAAACACGATATTTATTTTTAAACTTTTTTTTTTCTAAACTAGTTCGAAATACCCAAGATTTTTAAAAAATTCCTTGAAATTTGTTAAAATTTTAATCATAATCGAAAAAAAAAAATTGTGAAAACACTAATGGCAACCACATCACACAAATTCAATACATCCAAAAAAAAATTAACAAACTCAAAAAAAAAAATGGGAAGCGTCTACCACCTTCCCAAAAGAAAATCCCCAACCCTCACAAAAAGGACAAGAAATCGCACTTAACCCGAAAAAAAGCAAAGAGTAAAATCAACGGAAAAAAAAGCTGGTGGAAAATGGGGTAAGTGGCACCCCGGCGCTGGGCCCCCGGGGTCGGTTATCGTCAGGAGCTCGTGTGCGTCGAGCCATATTTATATATTGCCCCTAAAAGGGTTTTCAATATCCGCAAAGTAGCACTGGGGCAAACAACCTTTCCAGCCCCACCTCGAGGAATCTGCTCCCGGGCTCCTGAAGGGTGTTCAAACCCCCTAGCCGCCTCTCAGGCCCACCTGAAAAAACCCCCCCCGGGCACCGAAGCCTCAGCTGCACGGGCCCAGGCAGCGGAGCCCTACCTGCACAAGCTAGCCCCAAGCCCCCCCCCCTCCTGGAACCTCAGCTTGCTGGAACCGACCCGGGGACCCCCGTCAGTTCCCCCCCCTAAAGCAACTCGCACCTCCCTCCACGGGCCCCCTCCTCTCCTCAAACGGTAAAGCCAAAAAACATAAAAAACCCCCCCCTTATGGGCTCAGGGGTTCCCCGCGATATCCCTCTGAGCACCCCTGATGCCCCCCTCCTACACCAGACCCTTTCAGCCCCCCTGGAAACCCTTACTGATGACGAGGGGCTGGGCGCCTCTGACGGGACTGCAAAAGATCCCAAAAACTACGGCATCCGGCTCTTTTCCCCAAAAATCCCTCTAAGTACCCGTACTCTGATCGTTTTAAATTGGCTCTGAAAAAAAAAGAATACAGTGGTTATAACGAAAGAGACATACCATCTTGGTCCAATTAAAAGGGTACACAAACACCTCAAAGGGAAAGGGAAAATGCTGCACAAACGACTTGATTGAAAAACTGCCCTAAACAAAAAAAATTAAATAACGGATTCTTCCTTGAATAAAACACAAAAACACTGCCACCCTACACTACACTCCGCCCCCCATCATACAACATCCCTCCTCCACTGGAAAACACAAAAACTGAACTGTGCAAAACCTCAAAAACACGCCCACCTCAAATTTTATTACAGCCTTATACTACAAAACAACTTCCCAAAAGACCTTTCATACCAAAACCCGCTCTTGCAGCTCCGGGGGCTAACAAACCATTACATCTGGGAACCCAACGCAAAACCCCGCTCTTTTGGGTTACAACCACACAAAAACCCCCTTTGGGGAAAAGGGTCGCCTCACTTATAAAAAAGGCAGACTCCCACCTCGGGCCCCACCCAAATTAAAACATAACCAGCAACAAAACCTGCATAGTCTTGGCAAAACCCAGGCCAAATACACCACCATATCACACAGCGCTCACCCACGACCCCTCCCGGGCATTTTAACACGCCCAAAAATCCATCTGATCCCCAAAACAACCCCGAGAATCTTCAACTGCAAAATGGGGGGGCTTAGACAAACACTTGGACACACAGGGAACTGATCTCGAGGGGGGCCCACAAACCCCAAAAAACACCCACCTTAAAAAGTGATACCAGACTACGACGGGCCCGACAGGCCACATCCCCAAACAAACAAAGACTATCCCCAACTACGAGAAAAACCCTGGGGCCCGAAAAGCTTAAAATAATACAGACCTTACTAACTAGCACTAACACGGGGGCTAGACCAAAACCCACGATACGAGAAAAACCCAAAAACCAAATTTCACACGGGAAAATTCTGCAAAAGAATTTCCAAAACTCCCCCCCCGAGAAAAACCCCATTCCCCACTTACAGAGACCGATTTCAAACTACTACAACAAAATAGGAAAATAAATCC
>NW_023653400.1:0-4933 GCF_015228065.2 Penaeus monodon
AAAAAATTAAAAATGACAATGATAATAAAAAATGATGACAATGATGATAAAAAATGGAAATAGTAGACTAACGCAAAATAATTAATAAAATAATAAAAAAATAATAATATAAAAAAGTAAAAATTATAATAATAAAAATAATAATAATAAAATAATAATTAATATAAAATAACATAATATTAGTAGTATAGTATAAAATATAGTAAAGTATAGTGTATTTAAGTAGTAACAGTAGGTAGTAAAAATAGAAATGGGGAGGATTAACAAATAAAAAAATATATAAAAATTAATGGGAGGAGGGGGAGCAGTAAAAACAGTAACCAATCAAACATGATGAAAAAAAAAAAATAATATATTAAATAAAAAAAAAGATAAAATTTAATATAAAAAAAAAAATAAAAATAATGAAAAATGATAATAAAAATAAAAACAAAACTATTTATAAAAAATAATAAATAATAATAATAATAAAAATAATAAAGTATTTAGTAGTCTAAAGATCACCTAACATTTGGTATAACATTAACCCAGTTCTATACATACTAACTTTTTCTGTAAAAAATATTCCACAATATTTTTGCATGAAATATTGACAGTTTAAAACCGGGTTACCAACTTGCTTAAAAATTCCTTAAATTTTAAACCAATAAAAAATCTTATTCTTGGTGGCTATAAAAATTTTTTTTTATATTCCCTACCCCCGCTTTTTTAAGAATGGCTCGCTGCACTTCAAATAGAAAGGGAAAAAATCCACACAAGATGCATGGATTTGGGGTAATTTTTAAAGGGCAACTTAAACACCATGGGGCATTTAAATCTTTTTCTCAAATTAAATTATTGCTTGCAACAAATTTTATAAGAAATGAGTCTTTATTTTTGATATCATTTTACTTCGAGATCTCTGCTTTATTTTTAAAGTATACTTTATACTTTTCCTAAAAAGATGAACTGAATCAATCTTTATAAAAAGTGTGTTGCTACAGTAAAAAACTAATAGGCCACTTCCTGAGTCTGTTGGAAAATGTGACAATCATTTGCTTCATTTATCTTTATTTATCAAAATTTGTAAAAAGATATTAATAAGCAGCCAAAACATAATAAAAATTAAAAGAGAACTACTGTTTTGACCCCCAAATGTATCAAATGAATTTAGAAGCAAATCACAAAAAAACCATGGGAATAACTTGCATCAAATTTTCCTAAAAAAAAATAAACAAATGTTTGTCTAAGCAGTTTCTGTTTGGGTTTCATTTTGTTTCAACATACTTCAATATGAAATGTGAGGAGATGCTGAACATCAGGAAAAAAATCTGATTACAGAAAATTGGGGAGGATAAAGGGGGGGAGGGAAGAGAGGGACGGGAGAAGAAAAAGAAAAACTTGCAGAGAGTGGCGGAAAGTTGGGAAAAGACGGGGAGAGAGATGGAAAACATAAAATAAAGAGAAAATTGGGTGCGGAAAAAGGAAAAAAAAGGAAGAAAAGAGGGAAATAAGAAAATGGAATGGAAAAAAGGTGGGGGAGGGAAAACTGGGACAAAAGAAGAATGGAAGGAAGGGGAAGAAAAAGGGAAAGGGGGAACAAAGGGAGGGAAAAGGAAAACGGGGGTAGAAAGAAGAATAAAAAAGGAATAAGAAAGGGGGAAAAAAAGTGGAAGATGGGGGGAAATAAGGAGCAAAAAGAAAAAGGAAAAGGGGGGGAAAAAAGGAAGGGACAGGAATGGGGGAAGGGGAGGGGAGGGAGAAAGAGGAAAATAAAAAGGAGGAGAAGGAACAGTGGGAACAGAGAGAAAGGGGGAAGAAAGATGAAAAAGGGGGGGAAAAGAATAGAGCACAAGGGGGAGGATGAACTAAAGAGGTGGAAAGGGATGATGAAAAAGAAGCAGGATGGAAAGTGGGTAGCCCCGGTTTAATAAATAATATTTCCAAAAATAGTCCGTAAAGAGACATCAAAAAGATAGTAGTTTTTGAACGGTATCTTCTCAAAAAGGCCCCCTTAACGAGGGGTGACATGTACTTAAAAGCATCATGAATCCCACCTTTGCCTTCTGAATGGATGTTTAGAGTTTGGGAGGATGTTTTTAATAATTTGAAAAATATATCATATAAAATGTTTAAAAGCCCCCTAAAAATTACTTCTCTTTACACACAATTGTTTTTTGTTTGTGTCTTTCTTGTCTATTGAAAAACTATTATCTGTATGGTAGTGTTTGTGAAAGTGTTATTTTATGGCAACACCAAAGAATTTGTACGGGAAAAAGACAAACGACCATTTATAAAGACATGTGAAATACAAAACAAGCTAAAAATGCAAAAGCACAGCTCGTAAAATGAAAATACTATACATTCTGATGCACTGATCGGGTTACACTCCCTTTCCCATTTCCCTTGTTTTTATTAATCAATTGTATGTAATAAAAATAATTAAAGAAGTTTGGGTTTTAAAGTTTTAAAAAGGCCCGGGCTATAAATTAAAAAAAAAAACTTCATGAACTTCCTTTTTTTCTTTTTAAATAGAAAATCGCAAAAAAAATTCTATCTATTTTTAAAGTATTTCAAAAATCTAAAGTCCTGTTTGGCTGCAGAATCATATATTTTTGTAGCATAAAAAATACTTACTCATGCATTTAGAAAAACCGTCTAGGAATAACAGTGTTTTGTAATTTTGAAGCCTCATTGTTTTTGCACAGTCGGGGCACAAATTGTCCTATTTTCAAAGAAAAATACCCATGTATAAATTTGGACGGGTGTTTTGGGGGGTTTGGGAATTTATTAGTCTTCCCCATATTTTTAAATTTAAAGGTAAGTATACGGATGTCTTGATGTTTCTAACACAAAGAAAATTATTAGAAAAATTAATTGGGGGGTTTTTTTCCCTGGTTTTTTTTAAAAACAAAAAAGGGAAAATAAAGACATTTCCTCCGAAAAGGGGGGGCAGGGCTTTACTGGTTCCGGGGACATACAGATGAGTGCATATAAACACGTGGTAATGTGGCTAAAAACACCAGAACACTAGCATCAACCATTCTCCTTCTTTTTGGCCCAGTTTTTAAACTTGAAGTATGATTTTCCCCTCCTCGCTACATAGGTGCGTCCTCTTTGGGGGTACTTCCCAGCAGCCGGGGAAAGAATCAAGTGATCAGTGGTACCTGTACACTGACTAAAAAGTTTTTTAAAATCTCTACCATTCAAATTACAAAAACTTTCACAAAAAAAAAATCTTTGATTTAACATACAAAGGCCTTTTTTTTTTTAAAAAAAATTTATACTTTTCAAAACAAGCTTATATAAAAATATAATAACTAAAAACAAAAAATAAATAATCTTGGGTAATCTCAACAGCATTTCTTCGTAAAAATTGTTTGCAAACAAAGTTAAACCATTTTTTTTTCTAATAAAAGAAAAAAATTGTGAGCATATTTATTTTTCTAAAATTTTCTACTAAATACAAAATTTCAATACACCTCCTCCAATCTCCTCTCTCTCTCTTCTCTCCACTCTCTCTCTTCTCCTTTCCCCCCTCTCTCCTCTCTCCTTCTTTTCCCTCTCTCTCTCCCCTCTCCCTCCTCTTTCTCTCTCTCCTTTTCCTCCCCCCTCTCTTTTTTTTTCTCTTCCCTCTCTCCCCCCTCTCTCTCTCCCCCCATCCCCCCCCCTTTTTTCTTTTCTCTCCCCCCCTCTTCTCCCCCTCCTCTCTCCTCTCTCTTCCCCCTCCCCCCTCCCCCCCTCCTCTCTCTCTCTCCTCTCCCTCCCCCCCTCCCTCTCTCTCTTCTCCCCTCTCCCATCTCCCCCTCTCTCTCTCTCTCCTCCCCATTTCTTCTCTCTCCTCTCCCCCCCTCTCTTCCTTTTCTCCTCCCCTCTCCTCTCCCCCTCTTTCCCCCTCTCTCCTCTCTCCCCCTCTCTTCCCCTCTCTGTCTTTTTCTTCTCCCTTTTCTCTCTCTCCCCCCATCTTCTCTGGCCCCCCCCCCCCCCCCCCCTCTCTGCCCTCTTTTTTTCTTTTTCTTCTTCCCCTTTTTCTCTCTCCCCCTCTCCTCTCCCCTCTTCCCCTCTTCTTCTCTCTCTTCTCTTTTCCCTCTCTTTTTTTTTCCTTCTCCCTTTCCCCTCCCCCCCCTTTTTCTTCTCTTCCCCCCCCCCCCCTCTCCTCTCTCCCCCTTCTTTTCTTCTCTCCCTCTCTCTCTCTCCCCTCTCTTCTTCTTCCCTTTTCTCTCCCTCTCCTCTTCTTTGTCCCTTTTTCTTCGTCTTTTTCTTTTTTTTTTCTCCATTTTCTAAAATTTCTTTCTCTCTTTCCTTCCTTTTTCTCTCTTCTTTTCCTTTCTTTTAAAATTCTTCTCCTCCCATTTGTTTTTTCTTCTTCTTCTCTTCTTTCTTTCAAAGAAAATTAATATTTTAACCCCAAAATAAAAAATTCCCTTTAAAATAACAAATAAATGAAAAGTGCTATTTTGTTTTTTTTTTCGACCTTTTTTGAAAAACCTATTACTGGTGTCAACTTGTTTTCCACCTTTACCGTTTTCTTTTGTTTAAAAAAAATTTTTTTCAAAGGCCCTTTTAAAACTTTAAGATGAAGATTTCATTTACAACTTTGATAAAAGAAATTCCATGAAAAATTTATTAATTTCAAAAAATTTTTTATATTATTTAATTTGTCATTTAAACTAAAAAAAAATTTTTTTTCAAATTTCTTTATTGAAAAAGGGAACCCGGGTACCCCCTATATATGCCCCCCCAAACAAGTGTAAAAAAATGGTGGAGGGGTTTTAACCGAAAATTTTTTTCCGGGGTCAAAACCTTCTTTTAATTTAATTTCCCCCCCTGCCCCCTTTCCCAAAAACCCCCAGGGATTTTTTTTGTGGGAATTTTTACCCCCCCTTTTTTTGGATTTTTTTTTTCTATCACCCTTTTTTAAAAAAGGGTTTTTTATTTTGCGGAAAACCCCCCC
>NW_023653401.1:2500-4933 GCF_015228065.2 Penaeus monodon
GAGGCCAAATAAAACTAGAGCTAGTAACGTATCCGTGTAACATTACCCGTGTTACAAATAGTGTCACCACTGTAAAACTAAAACTGTCTTTTCATTGGCACTAAAATCCGTTATTTGTGCATATGCCTTGCGCCAAGTTTGATAGACTAGGGAGGTTCCACATTTGAAAGAGGACCTTCGACTGGGCTAAATCGTTTCAGAATGGCGTTAAATATTTGTATTCTTTTTGCATTCTACTTATTTTTCAAAATCCTCATCCCTAAGACTAGTCACAGATTCACGCAGAGTAAGACAGCACGTAGTCAGTTTTTCGCACATAGTTCGTAACATGTAGATTATAAAAAAAACCGATTTTTACCTCAAGAATGGGGGGAAAAGGGACACAAGTCCTTCGCCACGCCCCGTTGAAAGGGTATGTTTCCCTTTTATTTTTTGTTCTACGTTTTCCTCATTTTCCAGTATTTGTTACTGTAGATCCTGGAAACGATTTCCCGGGCTACGCAAAATTTACTTCCCAGAACTCGACTTTACAACCCGGTTCTCAAAAAAAATTTTCCCAAAGAAAATCAACGGTAAATTACATCGAGGAAAAAAAAACAGCACATTTTGATACTTTTTTTCCCCAACTTTCCATCATTTTTTATCAAATAGACAGTTGTGTTGACAGGCGAGTATATATAAAACCCCGTTAACTCTTGTAGAAAAAAAGTCCCGTTTGATCATTCACCTGAGTGTGGAGAGACCTCATCCCTTTAGCTATTCGTAAATCTCTGAACCAACGAAGCCAAACTGGGACGTGTATTTCGGTACATTTAATTTTTTTTTTCCAGTATCAATATCAAAAAAAATCCTGATTGTAAAATCTGAACGAGATTTTGCAAAAACTCGAAATTTTGCTTTGTCACACACAGCACTAAAAAAACGCGCTTTCGTGCGATAAAAGATTGATGAATAATTCAAGACATTTTCAATTTTTGGTATCTGTACTACTTCCAACCCATGTACAAATAGTTAGGGAAGTCGGGTGTTTACTCAGAAGTAAATATAAAACACCGCCTGTCATTATATATAATGAGTATTTTTTAAGAAAACTACTATATATTTTAATCAACCCTTAAATATGAAATAAACCCCTGAATTTTTACACCCATAGATAGGTTTTGTCAGTGATGTGGAGCAAAACTGATGTGATAGCCACATGATGTAATGATAATACCACGAATATTTGAGACTGTTGAAAAAAAAAAAAGAATAACAAAACTAAAAAACTATCAGCTTTAAAACCCTTCATATTTTCACATGTTAATGTTTTAATTTTGAACTAAATTTAGCTTTTTATATTCCTGTATAGCAGTTAAACACGTCATGTTTGGCGCCCCCCCCCCTTCCCCCCTGGTCGCAAAAATCTCCAGCGCGGCGACATGCAATTCGTACTGTCAAAAATTTTTATGCTGCCGCATGACTGGGGTGGTCTTACCTAAGATTTAAAAAAAGTGATTACTCAGGTGTTCGGAAATTCTTTTAAACCTTTAGCCAACGGCCTCGGGAATTCCTTTTATCAATCCACCCTTTCCATTTTGCATTTGGAAAAGTATTATGGTATATATGTCTTCTCTCTCTCTCTCTTCCTCTCTCTCTCTCTCTCTCCCCTCTCTCTCTCTCTTCTCTCTCTCCTTTCCTCCTCCCCTCTCTCTCTCTCTCTCCCTCTCTCCTCTCTCTTCTCTTTATATATATATATATATATATATATATATATATAATTTTATTATATATATATATTATATCCTATATCCATTACTAATACATAGTCATACATACATACTACATACATACTACATACATACATCATACATACATACAACATACATACATACATACATACATCATACTTACATACATGTATGCATGCATGCATGCATACAACATACAACTAATACAAATAATCTAATAAATTCTTAATACATGCATGCATAATACATCAAACATAAAACAATTCTACATACATCATACAGACATACAGACAAAAATGCATACAAATACATACATACATCATACTACATACAACTACTACATACATATATATAAATATTGTGATTATATATTATATATATATATATATATATATTATAATAATTATATATAATATAATATATATATATATATATATAATATATATTATATTTTATATTGCAAACATATTTTTATATTTTATGTATGTTGTGGTATGTATTATGTATTTTTATGTATGGATTTTTATTTTTATAGTATTGAAAAGTATGTTGTATGTTTTGTATTTCATGTAAAAAATTTTAAGATTTTGTAATGTTTGTTGTATGTATGTATGATGCCCCGTAGTAAGAATTTTTTGTATGTATGTATTGTATGTATGTATGTAGTATGTATGTATGTATGATTTTTATGAATTTCAAAAGT
>NW_023653402.1:0-4933 GCF_015228065.2 Penaeus monodon
AACATAAAATTATGCTAATGTGAAACACAAAACACATATGTATATTTCTTTTTTACGGTATAGGCTCATGTTTGAGCGGCCGTGGTCACAGCATGAACTTAATTGTACTTTTCATGTTGTGATGCTTTTGGGAGTAAGTACGTGTAGGGTCCCAGTGCCTTTCCATGGAGAGTCCCGGGTGTTTACCTTTTTGTGTTTTGTGTGTTTTGTGTGTGTGTTGTTGTTTTTGTGTGTGTGTGGTGTGTGTGTGTGTGTGTGTGTGTGTGTGTGTGTGTGAGTGTGTTTTATTTGTGTGTTTTTTTGTGTTTTTTGGTGTGTGTGTGTGTGTAGAGTGTGTGTGTGTGTGTGTGTTTGGTGTGTTTTTGTTTGTTTGTTTTTGTTTTGTGTGTTGTGTGTGTGTGTTTGTATGTGTGTGTATGTGTTTGTTTTTGTGTGTGGGGTGTGTGTTTTTTGTGTGTGTGTGTGTGTGGTGTGGGGTGTGGGGTTTTGTGTGGCTTTTAAAGATAGATAGACAGATATATTCTGCTAACATTCCTACAGTGTTTGTTTGTTTTCACTGCGATTACATCTGCGTTAACTAAAATACACGGGCGTAAGTAAAGATAAAAGTTATCAAAAAACGCAATGAAAAATTAGAAGAGGCTAGAATTACTGATTTTCCCGTCATTTTGGGCAATACTCTATTCACATTTTAGCAGTGATACATCTTTCCTTCATAAAAAAAAATGCATCAGATAATCATCTTATTTAACAACAGTCTCGCGTTGGCCTAAACCAACCACTGCAATCATTTGCACATCTTTTCCAAACCAGCTTCGGCCCAATTAGAATTTTGTCAGCAACTGTAGACATCAAACCACCCCTCTCGAAATCTATTGCTGACTCTGTTTCAGATGTTTTAATACATTCTCCGGATAAAGCACTAGCAAATAGAATTAGCGATAGGTGACAATTTTCAACAGTAGGCTAAGCGATCGAAAACTATCTCTATTTTAGTAATATTGTAATCGTTCCTATTACTTTTTAGTCCTATTCCCTTCGACTATCCTCTACAGTCACGGAAGCATGAGGCCAGCACACAAATATATATGTTTAAAATACGAATATATGTATGTGTGTGTGTACAGATACATATAAATGTATGTGTGTGTGTCTATATCTCTTTCTTTCTCTCTCTCTCTCTCTCTCTCTCTCTCTCTTCCCCCTCCCAACTCTCTCTCTCTCTCTCTCTCTCTCTCTCTCCATATATATATATATATATATTTTATATATATAAAATATATATGTATATATATATATATATATATAAATATATATATATATTATATATATATATTAAAATATAATATATAATATATATATATATATGCCTGTCTGTTTCACCGTCTCTCGCTATACACACACGCACACACACACCACACACACAAAACACACACACACAATATTTTATATATATATATATTTTAGATATATATATATATATATATATATATATATATACATATTATAATTTTATAATATATATAATTAATATATATTTATCTATATATATCTATATAATATATATTATATATATTATATATACATATATATATATATATATATAATATTTTATATTTTATTATAATATATCTGCCCTATATTTGTGTGTGTGTGTGTGTGTGTTTTGTGTGTGTGTGGGGTGTGTGTGTGTGTGTGTGTGTGTTTTGTTTTTGTGTGTGTGTGTGTGGTGTGTGTTTGTGGTGTGCGTGTGACATCGCATGGGGCCTACTACAAGGAGAAGGCAGCGGGTATGGCAACTGTGGTGGGGGAAGAAGAAAAGTAGGCAAGAAGCAGGAAACAGGGGGGGGGGGAGGCCGGGATTTTATGAAACACAGGGAGGAGAGAGCGGGCGCCGGAGGGGGCGAAGGGCCCGGCTCGCGGGAGGCTGGGGGCGGGCGGACTATCCGCTTAGGTGCTTCTTTTCATACGCGGCACCTGGTCGATGGCGGAAGAAAGGAAAGAGAATATCACGAAAAGAGATGAAGGAAGAGGATAACGATGTTGGAGAGCAGCCACACATCCACCATCTTAAAGTAGGACCTCTCGCTGAGGGCCTTTGAAGCTCAAATGCAAAAGAGTCACGAATACTTCATTAAGCTCAGACACGAACACACGCCGCCCTCAGTCATTAGTTGAGGCAGACAAACAATTGGAAGACTTTAAGCTCCTTCTGGTTCGAATCTGTTCTGTCAGAGGCTCCTTGTCGACATAGGTGCAATAAAAGTAGCTTGTTTTCTCTTCATTTTCTTATAAATATAACGGTGGTCGAAATGTCCTCTTCCATAATTTATAGAGATATTAGGGGGAAAAGAATTATGCATATCGTGCAAACACACAAACACACACCACAAAACCACAACACACACACACACTAATATATATATAATATAATATATATATACTATATTATAATAAAATATATATATTTTAATATATGTATATGTATATATAATTTTATATTAATAAAATAAAATATATATATATTTTAATATATATAAAATATATATATATATATATATATATATATATATCTTCTTTAAATGGTAGGTTCATGCCCTCAGCAGCCGTGGTCACAGCATGATACTTAATTTAATTTTCATGTTGTGATGCTCTTGGAGTGAGTACGTGGTAGGGCCCCCCAGTTCCTTTTCACGGAGGGTGCCGGTGTTACCTTTTAGGTAATCATTCTCTCTGTTTATCCGGCCTTGGGACCAGCACTTGACTTGGGCTGGCTTAGCCACCCAGTAGCTAGTAGATAACGAGGTGAAGTTCCTTGCCCAAGGGAACAAACACGGCGGTCGGTGACTCGAACCCTCGAATTCAGATGCCGTCGTGACAGTCTTGAGTCCGACGCTCTAAACCCTTCGGCCACCGCGGCCTTGACGATCATGGGCTTCCATGATTTTTCTTAGCAATTTAGAGCGGTGGTTTGCCATTGCCTTCCGCCCGGTGTTTTTATCGAGTCACCATCTCTATTTACCCGGCACTGGCTTGAGCTGGCTTGGCCACCCCGTGGCTAGGCAGGCAATCGAGGTGAAGTTCCTTGCCCAAGGGAAACAACGCGCCGGCCGGTGACTTGAACCCTCGAACTCAGATTGCCGTCGTGACAGTCTTGAGTCCGACGCTCTAACCATTCGGCCACCGCGGCCCCATATACATTATATATATATATAAAATATATATATATATATATAAAATTATTATATTATATATATATTATATATATATATATATCATAATATATATACATATTATATATTATATATAAAATATATATAAAATATATTATATATAATATATATGTCAGGGTTCAATTTAAGGAATCAGAGCGGTCAGGTCAACGGAAACACACGAGAGGAAACATACAGGTTTTACGGTTTACTGTTTTACACTACGCATAACAATAGTACAATCAGAAGAGAGAGGAACCAGCAGAGCAGGCGAGGTCAAGTGGCGGGAAGGAAGCACACAGGTCAAAGTCACGGGACAACGATGATTGAGAGTTGAATTTTTGCCTGGCGCTCCTTTTATATGTCCTTACCGATGTAAGGCCCGATACCCTCGTTCCCGACTGGGTTTGTGCGAGCAATCGGGAAGGACCTAGCCTGCCGCTCGGTGTGAGGTGATCATAGGGGGAAAACTTCAATGCCACCACCCCATTCTGGCTTGAGATTTCCCCCGAGATCGCTCTTCTCAACAGCCAGGAGCCAATGCTGTCAAAGGAGGGTCCTAGACCTCATCTTGGCCACTTGGGCTCGGGAGAATTAGATGGTGTCGATGAGACTGTCACAAGTGAGCATTATGGCACTGTTACTACCTCATGGATGCTGGCCCAGCCCAAAAGCCAAACCTAATCCAAGATGGAAAACGGACAAGGCCAACTAGCAGCCTTTCAGAATTATTTTGGTGCCTGTCTTAGAAGCAATGAACTCCACAGAGCGAAAACGGAAAATGCTTGAAGCCAGACTTATCAGTGCCATAAATCAAGCAGCCTCACAGACTATACCCAAAACTCGGCCATGGTCCAGGAGTTATAAAGACCCCCTGGTATTTTAATGACGAAATTAAGGAAGTCAAAACAGAGGAACATGTATAGAAACATTTCCGAAGGCAAAGAAACCCCTGGCAACCTAGCCCTTCTAAGAGAAGCAGTCAGGGATGCCGAGGGAAAAAGCCATAAGAGTCTGGCATGAAAAATGACTGGAATTGTGTGAGTCCTTTGACCACCGAACCACCCTTACAGAGCTGGGGCAACTAGCCACTCAGTCCCGAGGTGCTCACACCACAGCCCTCATCAGAAGCAAACAGACTGGTGCACGAGTTCTCTGCCAGAACAAGCAGCGACAGTCTGACACTAAACTGGGACAAACCAACAACGCCTGTAATCACTCAGACTTGCTCATTCAGAGAGAGGGCAGCTGAACCCGATAACTCAGATGTTCTTGCACAACCCGGGTTCTGATGGGATCTCGTATCCAATCATTTTTCCCCTCTAGGAACTGGCAGGTGAGGTTGCATTCCTGCAAAACATCAAAAGTCCTGGGAAACTTCCACTCTACCCCAGAGCTGGAAAGAGGGGCCCTCATAGTTCCCATCCCAAAACCAAAAGGAGCCAGTGGAGTACCGCCCCATCTCTCTCCTCAGCTGTCTAGGTAAGACGACCGAGAGAATGGTACTAAACCCACTCCGTGGATAATAGGACCCCACATGAACACCTCCATTGGTTCACAAGGGGCATGAGTACAACACACAGTATGCTCTTAAGCACAATCAGCACTGTCACTTCTGGAAAGGTAGGTATTCCCCTAAGGAAACCCCTTTGGGGAAGAAGGCCCTTTTCAAAAAAATTAGGGGCCCCAATTTCTGCATCAGTGGCCTGGGTAGGGAAATC
>NW_023653403.1:0-4933 GCF_015228065.2 Penaeus monodon
AAAATCCACAAGACTGACTCATGGCCGATGATGCTAAAGTCAAAACTTTGTGAAGGATGCCAAAGCCATTAAACGATCGCACATGTAGGGAAAGATGTGCAACATTCTCAGACCAAAGACGTATGTACTTGTCTCCCCCATATACCTTAAAAAATGTATTGGGGGAGGATTGTTGACATAGAGGGTCTTATTAGTTCCTTGGGGAGACTAATATTTTCAATAAATTTTAATTATGCATAATGTTTATGCAAAAATTTTATATACTTAAAGCATAATATTTATGCTTTGATTTTTTTTTTTTTTTATTTTTATTTGTAAAATATTTATAGATAGATTTTAAGTTTTAAATATTTTAATATTTCTATTTAAAAAGGTATTCCCGCCGCTAATGCCCTTAGCTGTTGACGCGGCAGATAATTTTAAATAATCAATCAATCAATCCCAGGGGTACGGATCCTCGAGCTGAGGGAAGGAAACTAAGTACTGACTTAGTTTAAAATCATGGAATGGTACACTGGAGATACGGATCTTCAAGCAGTGTTTCTTTCTATGTGACCGGTCCTTTTTGGTACTCTTGACACTTTGAGTTCACAAAGTGCTGCTTTAAGACAAAAAGAGTGCACCCCACAGATGATATGTAGCGGTTACACACAGGTGCCCTCCTACACACAACCACTAAATACTTAGCTTTGCGGGGGACAAACTCGGCAAATCCTGGCGCGAAGCGAGGTAATCCACAAAGATGTAAATCCAAAAGCGAGTAAAAACGAAACCACCGAGAACGGACCACAGTACACCCCAGGATTCAGGACCGACTGTCTTTATCCCCGCAAAAGACCCTCAGGCCATACCCCGGGCATGGCGCAAAAAAGAAAAAAGATTGCAAAATAAGGGGTTGGACTCCCAAACCCGATAGTCCGGCGTCCAAACAAGCCAACGCCCCAAAACAACCTTTAAAAGAGAGGGAGAGAAAAAAACATATCAAACGACTATTGCTCCCTTCAGGGGCTATTTTGACACTGGAAGGAAAGGTACATAGGAAAACTGGTAATGTAAATTTATTTCGAAACTGTACATTTTGGGGTGTAAATATCTACGGTATGGGACTTGGGGGAAAAAATAAATCTTTTTTTTTCCTCGGGGACTTCAACACCATCCAAGTAACGACCTTGGTTTAAAATACGTTCTTTTGGTTATTTTTATAACCATGTTCATATTATTTCTTAACACTGCCCGTCTCGTTGGTGGAAGCGGAGCCCGAGACGTCCTCATCCAAGTCAATGGCAGCATCGCAGAGTTCCCCCACGTCCTTTGTTTCGTGGTAGAGAAGCAGACATGTGGCATGGTAAAGACCCCCCTTAAACCACTCGGCGCCCGAGGACGATGTCAGTCCAGGCGAGATCGACCTTAGGGTCGACGAGTGCAATACAATAATAATAATAAAAAATTATTATTATTATTATAATAACGATATTAACAATAAGAAAAAATAACAATTATAATGATAATAATAATAATGACATTGATGATAATGATAAAACGGGTTGGTGGGAACCAAAAAAACCACAACCTCAGACTGAGTGAAATGTCAAACCATGGAATTGGAAAATAACGGCGTTAGGGGACTGGAACCCTTCAGTGTAAAGGGTTTGTCGCGCCCGGCATGGAGTTCCCGATCCGGCTCCAGCAGGTGGGCATCAAGAAACGGGTCGGACAAACCAAGAATGAAATGGGAAAGGAGTAAACAAGATTGTAACTGAGTGCTGGATAAAAGTGAGCCCATAAAAGGAAGAAATCGACAGCGAATGAAGAAAATTTGGGATGAAATTAAAGTTTTTCCTGTCACTGAGCAAAGAATTGACAGATCAGGCCAGGAAAATTTCCCGGGTGAACAAGTGGCTGACCAGACTAGAAATTGAGGAAATTGAAAGAAGATTTTGGAGACAGTCATGAAGAAGAAACTGGTGATAGTACCAAACAATGTAGAAGAAGAGAAAAACGAGCAAGCTGCCAAGGAACGACAGCAAGTAATGGAAATTCAAGTTAATATTGATCAGGATGCACAGGGGAGAGTAGTACGCAACAAAATGGTGAACAGAAGGAAGAAGAGGTCCTGGAAGAGAGAGAAGGGACCGAAATGTTTCCAGAAGACGATGATAGTGTGGTCTGAAGAGCGTGTGAAAAGTATTGAATAAGATCAAAAAAAAACAGAGAAGATCCCACCAAATCTTAATACAATGACAGAAGGAGGTAAAAGCAGCTACAATGAAGGTCAACAAGGTTATAGCTCTTATCAAATAAATCAATAACGGAATCATGAATCCAAAGGAAAGCAGGACACCACATTGGAAAAGAAAAATTTGGAAAAACAGAAGGCACTAGGCAAGGATTTGGACAGTTCAATAGAATGAAAAGAAATGAGTTGCAATATCGGGTACCATATAAAAGCATGAAAGGAAATATCGCATAGTAGAAAAAGGTTTTGGGATGTGGTCCATGAAGAAGTACAATAGAGGTTAGTTGCAACTGGGGCAAAGCTTGAAAGATATGACAATAGGACAGAACAGTACAGACAGAATCGCTTATTTGAATCAAATCAAAAGAAATCGTTTGGGGAACTAACGAGTAGAGAGAGAACGGTGGTGCCGATGCAGAGGAAAGTACTCGCTTTGGAGTGACATATGGGACAAACCATTAAACATAAGGAAAATGCGGATAGCTGCGAATGTGGAGGAAGAGTTGACATGGCTAGGGGCACAAGATGACTACACATTGAAGTGTCGAAATTGAAGAAGCAGGTGAGAAAAATGCCAAATTGGAAAGCCAGGGCCTGATGGAGTTCAGGGGTATTGGATAAAGAAATTTAAGTAATTTGCATGGTAGTATAGCACATCAACTTGACAGGTGTCTCCAAGAAAAAAACGTCCCCATGGATGGTCACTGGGAAAACATTACTGTTGAAAGAACTGGAGAAAGAAACGCAGTAGCAAATTTAGGCCCATCCATGCTACCTCTGTTGTGGAAATTGCTGACAGGGATCTTAGCGGAAGAACTATGAACATCTTGAGCAATCAAACATATTACCTTGGGAACGAAAGGGATGTAGAAAAGGAAGCCGAGGACAAAAAACCAACTACTCATTGATAAAATACAGTGAAAAATTGTAAGATACGCTTAACATCACTGGCTGTTGCATGGATTGACTATCACAAAGCATATGACATGGTGCCCCACAGTTGGATAGAGAAGTGTATGAATATGTTTGGAGTAGCAGTGAATGTCAGGTCCTTCATAAGCGAATCAATGAAACATTGGAACACAGAGCTGAATGCGGGCCAAAATAAATTTAGAAATGTGAAAATAAAGGGGAGGAATTTTTCAGGGGGATAAAGTATCCCCATTCTGTTTGTAATGACAATGTTTCCCCCATTGACACTGATGCTGAGGAAGACAAACATTTCCTATGAAGTCAAGAAAAAAGGGCGGAGAATCAACCACTTACTTTTCCCATGGATGATCTAAACAAAAATTTGCAAAAAATGAGGATCAACCAGACAGTTAGTAAATACAGTAAAAATATTCTCAAGAACATCAAAATGGAGTTTGGGATTATAAAAATGTGGCGTTTTAATCATGAAAGAGGAAAGATAGTTGGAAGTGATGGCCTGTGCTGCCAGATGATACAATGAGGGAGAAATATTGAAGAAAGTGGATACAAGTATCTTGGTAGTTTGGACGCGGATGGCATTAAAACACGATGAGATGAAAAAACACAATTGACGAAAATACATCAGAAGTCAAAAACGAAACTGAAATCAAAGCAAAAACGGGAAACATAATTTCAGCCATCAATTCAAGAGGGGTTTCATCGTCAGATATGGGGCGGGATCATAAAGTGGACAAAATGAATTGGAAGAATTGGCAGAAAAACAAGAAAACTGATGATGATAATAATAATAATGATATTATTATTATTAAAAAAATAACAAAAACAGCAATAATGAAATAATAATAATAATGATAATGATAAAGTAATAATAGTAATAATGATAGAATATGGTTAGAAATATCAATAAAAATAACAATCACGATTTTGTACTTTAAATATATATATACCCGGGAATGCATCTCGTTCTAACTAAAAATTACCATTACAATATCATTATTATCATTGCTTTAAATTTTTTTATTATAAATATAAAAACGGAATTGCTATTTTTTAATACCATTATCATTATTTTATTGTTATTATTGTCATTTTGATTTTCACAAGTAATGTCATTGTAAATCATACATTTCTATTCTGGGGACATCAATGTTTATATAATTGCTAGTGATATAATCATCATCATCACAAGGAGCTAAATACCGACGGAGCGCATGGCCGCATCCACCCCTTTGCTTCCAGCCACTAGGGTCCCTCATAGCGAGTCTCCAGGCAGGCCCTCGGCCCCTCTCTAATTCCTCGCGACAAGTCTCCTGGAGCTGACCAGCCATGACCTCCTGTTTCTCCGACAGGCCTCCTCTAAACCCCGGATTGTCCCCACAAAGAGACACCAGATGGGCAGGGGCATTTCCCCAGGGAACCGAGATAACCTGAGTTGGCTATCCCGGGTTATGCAAGTAACAGGTTCCTGTCAGTCTCCAAGTGTAGCCGGGCGGTTGGAAACATCGTCCTGCCAACTGTACCACATGATCCACTGAAGAGACTTGTTACAAAAGACCCCCAGACGATTGATTGATTGATTATTCAAATTATCTGCCGCGTCAACAGCTAAGGTCTTACGGCGAATGCCTTGTTAAATAGAAATATTAAAATATTTAAAACTTTAAAAATCTAGAATCATATTTTTACAAATAACAAAAAACAAAAAAATCAAAGCATAAATATATGCTTAGTATTAAACTATTGCTAAACATTTTGCATAATTAA
>NW_023653405.1:0-2500 GCF_015228065.2 Penaeus monodon
AATGAATAAAACATATATGTTAATAACAATATTATAACAATTAGTATTATTATAATTATACTTATTATTATAAATTTTTGTTATTATTACAGTTTAATATATTTTTTTGGCAATAATACTAAAAAATTAAAGTATAATAATAATGATATAATAATTAAAAATAATAATAATAATAATAATAATAATAATAATAATAATAATGATAATGATGATAATAATGATAATAGTAATAATATTAATAATCATCAAATGTTATCCAAATTCTCTTAATTCCCATTTTATCATCATTATTGTCATAATTAATAGAATTCTGGTAATTATTATCATTATTACCCTAATAATTGCCAGAATCATCAAAAGAAAGGAAAAAAACGTCATTATGGAGTCTACTATCAAAAGGCTATATTACGCTAGATTTTGGGCCCCTTTTTCGACTTTTGGGATTTTTTTTCTTTTTACCTTTTTTATCATATGGACACAATTCCTGGGTTTTATCATCATTATTACATGGATTATCATCATCATCATCATTATCGTTATCATTATCATTATCTCATTATCATCATTATCATCATCATTATCATCATTATTGCAATTATTATCATCATTATTGCAATTATTATCATTATTATTGCAATTATTGCAGTTATAATATATAATTTTACATCTATACTAATAACAACTACAATAATAATAGTAAAAACAATAATAATAACAATAATAACGTTTCTATAATCATTATTTATATCATTATTTCAATTAATTCGTTTTACTGTAATTTTACTGTTATAATAATTATTTTTACAAATTTTACTACCGTAAAAATAATAATAATGATAATATAACAATAAAATATTAATAACAAAATTATAACAATTAGTATTATTATAATTATACTTATTATTATTATTATTGTTATTATTACAGTTATAATATATTTTTTGGCAATAATACTAATAATTAAAGTAATAATAATAATGATAATAATAATGACAATAATAATAATAATAATAATAATAATAATAATAATAATAATGATGATAATAATGATGATGATAATAATGATAATAGTAATAATATTAATAATTATCAAATGTTATCCAAATTCTCTTTATTCTCACTTTTATCATCATTATTGTCATGATTAATAGAATTCTAGTAATTATTATCATTATTACCCTAATAATTTCCAGAATCATCAAATGAATGGAAAAAAAAGTCATTTTGGAGTCTTCTCTCAAAAGGCTATATTTCGCTTGGTTTTTGCCGCTTTTTCGACTTTTGGGATTTTTTTTCTTTTACCTTTTTTATTATATATGGACACAATTCCTGTTATTATCATCATTATTATCATGATTATCGTCATTATTATCGTTATCATCATCATTATCATCATTATCATCATTATCATCATCATTATCATCAGTATTGCATTTATTATCATCATTATTGCAATTATTATCATTATTATTGCAATTATTGCATTTATAACATATAATTTTACATCTATACTAATAACAACTACAATAATAATAGTAATAACAATAATAATACCAATAATAACGTTTCTATAATTATTATTTATATCACTATTTCATCTAATATCGTTATTACTGTAATTATTACTGTTATAATAATTATTTTTACAAATATATTACCAGTAAAAATGATAATAATGATAATAATAACAATAATAATATTAATAACAATATTATAAACAATTAGTATTATTATAATTATACTTATTATTATTATTATTGTTATTATTACAGTTATAATATATTTTTCGTTTAATAATACTAATAATTAAGTAATAATAATAATGATAATAATAATAATAATAAAAAATAATAATAATAATAATAAAATAATAACTAATAATAATAATAATAATAATAATAAAAATAACGATAATAATAATGATGATAATAATGATAATAGGTAATAATATTAATAATCATCAAATGTTATCCAAATTCTCCTTATTCTCCTTTTATCATCAAATTTTTGTCATGATTAATTAGAATTCTGGTAATTATTATATTTTTACCCTAATAATTGCCAGAATCATCAAATGAATGGAAAAAACGTCATTTTGGAGTCTACTCTCAAAAAGGGTATATTTCGCTAGATTTTGCCGCTTTTTTTTGACTTTTGGATTTTTTTTCTTTTTCCTTTTTTATTATATATGGAAACAATTCCTGTTATTATCATCATTATTATCATGATTATCATCATTATCATCATCATTATCATCATTATTGCAATTATTATCATCATTATATCAATTATTATCATTATTATTGCAATTATTGCAGTTATAATATATAATTTTTAATCTATACTAATAAACAACTACAATAATAATAGTAATAACAATAATAATAACAATAATAACGTTTCTATAATCATTTATTTATATCATTATGTCAATTAATACGTTATTACTGTAATTATCACTGTTATAATAATTATTTTTTCAATTATACTACCAGTAAAA
>NW_023653406.1:0-4932 GCF_015228065.2 Penaeus monodon
CTCCCAGTTTTGGAGGTGTGTAGACGTGTTGAAGACATTTGCCTTCCAGGATATTAATGGACAAAATTTTTAGACTATAGTACTGCAATCAATGACACAAGACAAAGGAATCTGTAATTGACAATGTTAAGTTTGGGATAATAATAATAATGGTAGTAATAAAAAAAAAAATCCAGAAAAAAAATCACACAGTCCGTTTTGTTTTCCACCTGTGAACTTGTTTTTATTTGGTTGCTTAAGCTTCATTGGTCGTGTTTTGGGCAAGTCCCTAGTGTCCTTGGGAAAGAGTTCAGAAAAAGTCCCACTGTTATTGTGATGTTCTCTGGAGCTGGAGATCACACCTGCTGACCAAAGTACAAGGGGATGGTGGTGTTATCAGCTGAGGTTGGAGGGAGTGTGTGCCAGTGCAAAATGGGCCAATGTTTTCTTTCTTCCTTTCTTTTCCAGTTATTTTTATGTGTTTTTAATATTTTTAAAAATTTCTCTGCTGTTACTTGTTTAAAACATTTTTTTTTTTTTACACATGTGTCAGTTGTTTTGTTTCTTATTTTTATACAATTGCAGGTAAAGGAAATCCTTAATTTGCTTGATTAATTATCTCCAGCTTCAACACCTTCTCCCATGCGTAGGACAAAATCTTAACTTTGCAGACTTTATAGTTATGTGGTATATGCTTTCCCAAAAAATGAAGAATTAATAATTCCTTCTGACACTCCCAGCTCATCCTTTTGATAAGGTGTGATTACACACACACACACACACATACACACATATTATATATATATATATATATATATATATATATAATATATATATATATATATATATATATCTATATATATATACATATATATATATATATATACATATGCATATACATTGCAATGCATATGCATGTGCATATACCATATACTTATACATATATGTGTGTATATATATATATATATATAATATATATATATATATATATATATATATATATATATATATAATATATCATACATACATATATACATATATTGTGCATTATGATTACAGAGCTATTTGCTGAAATTTTGCAATTTAAGAAAGAAAAAAAAACAGCTAGCACAATATTTTCAGGTAAATTGTTAGCTGTATTGATAATTCAATGAGAAAAAATCCTAACAGTGTTCAAAGATGGCCTCTGTTATATAATTTTTTTTATTAACTACACTAATTTTGTTTTACCTTATTTTCCATATGAATTTCAGTCCCTCTGCCACTATTAGTATCTGTTGTTAGAATTACCAAAGAAGGAAGATGTTTATCTACCATACTGGGTTGAAAGTTCAAATTGATGGAGAGAGAAAAAAATATCAAACAAGGAAAAAATTACTGTGAACTGTGACATTACATCAACTTTGTGAAAGGACTGGAAAGAAATTCTATTATTTTTCATTTTAATAGAACTGATAATTCAGTATAACAAATGAAAACTTGTACACTGTCTGTGTTTTACCATCATGACTTTAATTGAGCTCGATGGCAATGCAGTCCTCACAAAGAGGGAGATTTTGACTGGCAAGGATTACATTAGTTTCTGTTTTATTGTTTTGATATCTCATGATATATTGCAGCTTGTAATTTTGCTTTGATAGAATTGTCAGCAGGTTTTTGTTGTTGCTTTTTTTTATAAAGGTTTAAATGGTTATATAAATTTGCTGCCTATGACCCCAGTGTATTGTAAGAGTATCTCAGGTTGTGCAGTCAGGTGGTCAAGATCAGGTTGACAGTGTTGCTATGGTCTGTCTTCCCAAGTCAGTAAGGAATGAAGTAATTGCCATGCTTTTTCTTTACATTTTTTTTTTCTTCTTTTTCTTCTTCTTCTTCTTTTTCTCCTTCTCTTTAGTACATGTTGATGGTATGATTTCAGTTATACATGTGACTGTATTCTGTGGTAATAACTTTTTAACATAGCGCTGAGTATTTTGTTTTATGAGGGAATAAAATTTCTTGATCGTTCATATCACTGGGGGTCAGTCAAGGTGGTGGGTCGAATAACATCCATGGGAGAGTAAAACACACCTGAAAATTACAAAGTGTTGATTGGTATTATGTTGCCAAGATTTCATTAATTGTGGAGACCCATCAGAGAAGGGTTAATTTTAATATTACCGTTAGTTACTTTGGTTAGTAACCCACTTGTCCTGGATAGTAAAATACATCTCATGGCCTCTGGAATTTTAGTTTATTACGTTTACACAGAGATGGCTCCACAAGTGCTCAGTCACCGAGGAGTCCATTGTTAGGGCTGCCTGTCTTGTTTATCATTTTCCTTGATTTTGGAAGATTTTTGTATTATTTTATTATTTTTGTTATTAGTGTTTTAATGATATAATGATAATCATAATGTTGATTATATTGATCACAGTATTGATATTAAAAGTATAGAATAATATATATGTATATTCTCTCAAATTCAAGGAATGGGGAAAATCAGGCACAGTCATTAAGGCTTACCAATTAACTCCCTGGTGGTTAGGCACACATGTAGCTATCTCTGTGTAAGAATATTCACAAGAAACTACCGTGAACAGCACATAAACCCAGGGTGAATGGGTTGATTTGTTTTGTTATGTATTTGCATATCTTTAAGAAGATTTGGTAAATGATTTTTATTTGTTGGTTTTTGTCAGTTATTTTCTATTGATTTTCTAAATGTTTATTTTTATGATTTATAATGTATTTATTTATTCATTTTATATGGTTTATCAGGTCTTTTAGTGGCATTTCTATGAACTAGATTGTCACATTAGTATAGCATGAAAATAGAACGTAACCCAATAATCATATTAGTGCATGCTACTCTGCACTTCGGCAATTGTCCATGCAAGATTGGGCATGCAAGATATCGCCTTGCTGACAGGAATATGGCCATGACGTTCTAACCTGTCACCATTGGGTAAATATGTGAGATAAACACTAAACTGAGTAAGAGAAATACTTTGGAAGAAATTTGCATTATTACAAGAATTACAGTGATGATGTTTTGAGATATTGGGTGGTGCAGTTTTTGTAACTTGTATATTGGGATTGTTGGACATGATTGATGTAGATTTTAATGCTAGCCAGAAACTGAAAATATGCAAGGAGGATCAAGTTTCTAAAACTTTTGCAAGCTGAAAGTAAAACTGCCCAGTGTAAAGTACGTTGAGATCAGACAAGTAAATAATAGAGCAAAGTTCCTATTTTAATATTAAAAAAAATTGCTAATAAAACACATTCTGCTCTAACCATAATAACTTTGTAGCAGTTTAAGAGAGCAGTTTTATTGTTGCAGGAACCAGTAATCTCAGTTTTACATATGTAAAGCTACTGTCTCTTTTAATGGTGTCTTTGTGGAGGAATACATGATGTGGACAATTGAAAGTGGGCCTCATAGTGTTATGATTAATCTCAGAACTAGAGACCTGACTGCCGGTGGCATGGGGTCAGTACACTTGCCTGCTATCAAGGGTTCTGTGAGCCTCTCCACTCTTGCAAGAGCATGGTTTGAGATGAATCTGTTTACTACCTAAGGAGCCATGAGAAATGACAGGAGGCAGACATTGTGTGCATCAGAGCAGGGAACATTGTTTTTTGACATTTAGTGAGCTCCAGGAAGCACTAGTCGCATCATTGTCCTCCATCATTATAGATGAAATATATTCCTTTTTATTTCTAAGGACATTTAAAGGATAAAACTATGAAAATAAGTCAGTCAAGTAAAAAGGCTTTTTTTTTACTATATTTTCCAATTCCATAAAGCAGGAAAGCTGTAACAAGTAATCGAAAAGGCTAATTTTACCATCCTTTGAGACATTCTCCTTTGCAAATGTAAGTTTTCAGCTTTCAGAGATTCATGTAGTGTTAGTCATGGAAATAAATGATTCAAAGTGTTCCTAGTCTTGACCTTGGATGCTAATATTAAGTTTTATAGTTGATGTAGTGTTAGGCAAATATTATGATCTTGATTAAAATAGTGAAAAAGACATGCCTTTTAGGATAGTGGTAGAACTAAAGGGTAGAATGCCATGGTAACTGCTGGCTTAGAATGTTATAATATTTACACTTAGAACTTAGAGTAATATTTTCATAAACACTGTAAGGTCTCTCATGCTTGCTTGATTTTTTTTTCTTTTCCATGTCATAGTTGCAGCAAGAGTAATCTCAGTCAGTGTTGGGAGTAGGAAAGTTTTTTTATTTTGCAAATCATTTTAACCCTTTTATATGTTGTGGTGCATTCTGTGTACTTCCCTTAGACTTTGGAAAATGTAAGAGAGGGAAAGTACCTGTATTAGTTCTGTTCTTTAACAAGACAACTAATGGTGAAGATGCTGTTGATAGCAACTGAGGTAGTTTTAATTAGTAAGAAGTTTGCCTATTTCTTGAGCCATTATTTTCAGATTCTGTGACAAATAAACAGACTCTAAGTTGTTTTGGCTTTTCAGTTGTAGGAGATTTCATTCAGAGAGGAAAACTTACTGCATTTTTATGATGACTTATCAGGTTTGACATATTTTTATTGTTAGATATCTCAGCTGTTATTAATTTTTTTTTTACGTTTTTGATACTTCATTTTTACAATTGTCCTATATTGATTTGTTTCACAAAAAATTTTCTATCATTATCTATATTTTCTGTAACTTTTATTATGTCTACTGAGTGTAAATCATATTAGTCACTTGTTTTGTAGTTTGATATAATGGGCAGTTAAGTTCATGATAAGTTGTATCCTTTGGGAAAAACTAGAAACTGTATGGTGTGATATCCTTTGAAAAGGAATTAGACTGGAGCACTAGAAACAAGCAAGTTATTAGAAACTGGGATGCATTGTTATTTATAATCTGTAATATATATTTCACTCTTATGGTTAAGCAGTGATTCTTTTTCAAGGCATAGATTCAGGCTACTTGCAATTTTTTAACCAAT
>NW_023653408.1:0-4931 GCF_015228065.2 Penaeus monodon
ATATATATATATAATATAATTTATATATATAGTTTTAAAATATATATTAAAATTTATATATATATATATTCTAAAAAAAAAAAAAAATTTTTTTTTTTTATTTAAAAAATATATATAAAAATTATAATATATTAATATTATATATAAAATATATATATATAATTATATATATATATATTTTTATTATATTTTAAATATATATTAGTTGTGTGTTTGGTGTGTGTGTGTGTGTGTGGTTTGTGTTTGTGTGTGTGTGTGTGTTTTGTGTGTGTTATATATTTATATTATTAAAATTATATTATATAATATTTATTAAAATATTATATAAAAAATTTATTTATATATATATATCTATACGTACTATTATTATAATATTATATATTTATATATATTATATATATATATTATATTATACTATAATATATTTTTATTTTTAAAATTTTAAATATATTATTATTTATTATTATATATAATATTATATCATATATTATATGAGTATTATGTGTGTGTGTGTGGTGTGTATGCGTGTGTAATGGACCACGTAAATTTGCCAAACCCCACCGTATTTTTTTTTTACTTTTTAAAAGTTATATCAGTAAAGTCAAACTAGTATTAAAATTTTTATAATTTTTATGGTAGTTATCTATAATATACAAATTTGTTTAAATACACAATTCGATCAAAGGGAAAGGGAGTAAGTAGGGATATCGTCAACGTTTTTCGCGAGGGCTTCATCCCATCATTATGCCAGTACGGTATAAAAAATTTTTTTTACCTGGAAATTCAAGATTGTAAAATTTTATTTAATGAATTTATATGACTTTTGAATCCACATGAACTGCATTGTGTTAACTGAAAAGAGTCCCATTTCTTCCCTTTCCCCCACCTAGAGAGAAAGGTTTAAAAAAATGAGCAGCGCCAATCCTCAAAGCTACACAGGCTTTTTTGTTAGGAAAAATTTCTTTTTTTATTTGGCCCCTGGTTTAACCAACGGTATTGTTGAAGGGACACTTCCCCCGTGAAAAAAAAAAAAAGTTTTAAAGGGACTTAATAAAGGGAGAGTATAGGAAAAGGGAAAAACGTGAAAGAAATGCCGGGGCGAGACTTTTTTCCAGGCAAGTAAAACAAATACCGGGGGGTGGGTTTTTTTTTATTTTCATTGTAGATTATTGAAATTTTAAATTTAAAAGGGGAAAACGAAGCTAATTAAATTTTTTTATATATTGTTCTTATAAAATTTATTGTTAAAATTTTAATATACCACTTGTTTGTAAATTAATTTTAAATGAAATGGAATGGTTAAAACCGTTTTTTTGATATTTATGCTACTCAATTTTTTTTTTGGGGGGGCGGGGGGGGGTATTACTATCTATCATCTGTCTGTCTATATCTATCTACTATCATCTATCTATCTATTATTATCTACTTCTTCTCCTTTCTATATATATCTATAACATTATTTTTGGTTGCGTTTTGTGTACACACACACACACACACACACACACAGCGACCAACCCCCAAAACAAAAAAAGAAACAACAGACCACACCCCAAAAAACAAACAAAAAATACACACACACACACACCCACCACACACACACAACCCCACCAAACAAAAAAACAAAACCCCCCAAATTATATTAATATATATATATATATAATATATATGTTGTTTTGGTTGTGGGGGGGGTGTGGGTTGGTGTTTTTGGGTGTTTTGGGTTTGGTTGGTTTTTGTTTTCGGTTGTTGTTTTTTTTTGGGTTGTTGGTTTTTTTTTGGGGGTGTTTAAACGGTTTTGTTTTAATAAAAAAATTTAAAAAATATAGATAATAATATAAAAATTTTTTTAAAATATTTTTTTTTATTATTTAACAAATTTATTTTTAATAATTTTTAAAAAAAAAAATTTAATATCTTAATAAAATAAATATAAAAAAATTAAATATATATTTTTAAAAAATTTTAAATAATGTTAATTTTTTTAATATATAATTATAATTAAAAAAAATTAATTATTTATATATAATTTTTATAATTTATTTTAAAATTATAAAACCCCCGGTTTAAAAAAAAAGAAAGAAAAAGAAAAACCGAAAAAAACAGCCCCAAAAAAAACCCCCCAACCCCCCCACACCACCCCCACACACACACACACACACACACACACCCCTTTTATATATATAATATATAAAAAAATATTTTTGGTTTTGGTTGTGTGTTTTTTTTTTTTTACACCACACCCACACCACCACACCCCAAACAACAAAAAACACCCCCAACCACACACACAAAACAAAAACCCCCCAAACCCCCAAAAACACACAACAAAAAACCCAAACAAAAACACACACACACACCACACACAACACACACACACAAAAAAAAATTTAAAAATTTAAAATTTAATTATATATATAATATATATATAATATATATAAAATTTGGGTTTTGGGGGTGTGTGTGTGTGTTGTGTGTGTGTGTGTGTGTGTGTGTTTGTGTGGGGTGTATTTTTTTGTTTGTTTCTTTTTGTGTGTCTGTTTGTTTCTTTGTTTTTTTTGCGCGCGTCGTTTGTGTGTGTGTGTGTGTGTACACACACCACGCACACCAAATATATGTTATATGTTATATAGAAAGAGAGATAGATAGATAGTAATAGATAGATAGAAGATAATAGAAGAAAATAGTAACGCCCAGATAGATAGTAGATAGATATCACCCCCCCCCCCCCCAAAAAAAAAAAATTGGTACATGACTATCAAAAAAAGGGTTTTTAACCATTCCATTTCATTCTATATCTAATTATACAAAACAGGGGTATATATAATTTTAACAAAAAATTTAAAAGAAAATATATTAAAAATTTATTCTAGCCTTCGTTTCCCCTTTTAATAAATTCAATAATCTTACAATGAAAAAAATAAAACCGTCACTCCGGTATTTTGCTTTCTTCCCGGGTTCAAAATCATCGTCCGGCACTTCTTTCACGTTTTCCTTTTCCTATACTCTACCTTTTTTTAAATTTTGCTTTAAAAGTTTTTTTTTCTTTTTCCGGGGAAAGTGTCACCTTCAAAATACCCGTTGCTGAAAACCGGGGCCAATAAACAAAGAAATTTTTCCTAAAACACGCCTAGGTTGCTTGTAGGTTTTGGGGCGCTGCATCATTTTTCTAAACCCTTTCTCTAGGTGAGTGAAGGAAGCAATAGATCGTTTCATTTAACACAATGCAGTTCATTGGATTCAAAAGTCATACAATTCTTTAAAAAAAAAAATTTTACAATCTTAAATTTCCAAAAAAACAAGTTTTTTGATACCAGTACTGGATAACTTCTAGGGGATGAAGCCATCGTCTAAAAACGTTGACGAACCCTACTTTTCCCTTTTCCCCTTTATCGAATTGTGATCATTTAAACAAACATTTTTATATAATTTTGATAAATACCCTAAAATTTTTAATTTAAATTTTAAAATAGTTACTTTATGATTAAAATTTTTAAAAAGTAAAAAACATATGGTGGGGTTTGGCAATTTACGTGGTCCCGTTAACACGCATAACACACACACACACACAATACATCCCATAATATATTATATTATATATTATATTTAAAAATTTTTATATATATATATATATATAATATATATATATATATTATATATATTATATATATTACATTATATTAAAAATATAATATATATATTAATATTAATAATTGCATATAATATTATATATATATATTATATATATATATATAATATTTTAAATATAATAAAACCACACACACACACCACACACACACCACACAAAACACAACACACACACACACCACACACACCCCAAATTATTATATAATATAATTATATTTAATATATTTTATATAATATATATATATTAATATATATATAGTAAAAATTTAAAATTTTGCTATATATTAAAATATATATAATATTTTTATTAAAAATAACACACACTATATGTACATATAATACTTAATATATTAATATAATATTAATATATAATATATATATATAATATATATATATTATATATTATGTCATAATATATTATATATATATTATATTTTAAAAATTATAAAATCTTTAAATATATATATTATTCTATATATATATATTATAAAATTATATTAAAATTAATTATTTGTTTTATATTTTATATTTAAAAATAATTTTAAATTATATTATTATATATATATATATAATACCCACACACACACACACCCATACACACATCCACAACCCCCCAACACCCACACACACACCACACACACCACACACCACCAACACAACACACACCACAACACAAACTATATATATATATAATATATATATAATATATTATATATTATATTATATTCCCCTTTAAAATTTTATTTTTATTCATTTTTTTATTTATATAACTTTTTCATATATATGAATAATATATATAATTAAAATAATTTTATATATATATATATATATATATATATAAATATAATATATATTTGTGGTGTGTGGTGTGTGTTGGTGTGTGTTTGTGTGTTGGGGTGGTGTGTGGTGTGATAAATATATATATATATATATATATATATATATTATATTATATTTTTAAAATATATATGGTGTTGTGTGTTGTGTGTGTGTGTGTTGTGGTGTGTTGTGTGTGTGGGTGGGGTGTGTGTGTGTGTTTGTTTTTTTTTTTTTGTGTGTGTTGTGTGTGTTGTTTTTTTTTTTTTTTTTTTGAAAATAATTTTTAATATATATTTTTTTTTTTTTTTTTTTTTTTTTTTTTTTCCAATAATATTATATATATCTATAATATTATATATAAATATATAATATATATTTTTTTTTTTTTTTTTTTTTATTTTATTTTTTTTTGGGGCTTTTTTTTTTTTTTTTTTTTTTTTTTTTGTGTGTGTGTGTGTGTGTGTGTGTTG
>NW_023653409.1:0-4930 GCF_015228065.2 Penaeus monodon
TAAATAAAATTATAAAAACTTTTTGATGTTATTGGATTTGGAAATTTTTGGTATATGATATTAAATGTTATTATACAATTTTATGATAAAATGAAAGGAATTAAAAATTTAATAAATTTAATATTAAATTATATTATTATTATTATTATTATTATTATTATATTATTATTATTATTAATTATTATATTATCTTAATTATTTAGTATCATTGCCCAAAAATCTATTATATCTGTAATAATAACAATAATATAATAAGTATAAATAATAATATAATGCTATTTTTATATTGTTATTATATTATTATTGTTTATTATTATCATTATTATTAAATTTTACTGGTATAATAATTGCAAAAATAATTATTATAACATAATAAATTAAGTAATAACGATACTAATGAAGATAATGATATAAATTATTATATAAATCGTTATTATTGTTATTATTATTGTTTACTATTATTATTGTTTGTGGTTATTAGTATTATTCAAAAATATATACTATAACTCCAATATTGCAATAATAATGATAACAATTGCAAAATGATGATAATAATTGCAATAAATGATGATAATGAAAAGATGATAATGATGATAATGATGAATAATGATGATATAACATAATGATGATGATAATCATATAATGATGATAATAATAAAGGATTTATAATAAATTAAAAAGTATAAGAAAATTCCATATCAATAGAAAATTACGAAATAATATTTTGAATTGTATAAAAAGGACTTTTATTAATTTCTTTGGTTATTCGAAATTATTAGGGTAATAATGATAATAATTACCAAATTGTATTAATCATAAATAATAGATAAAAGTGGAATAAAAATTTTATTATATTGAATATTATTAAATTTATTTTATTATTATTATTATTATTATTATTATTATTATATATTATTATTATATTATTAATTATTATATTATTATTATTTTATTATATCTTATTATTAGTATATTGCCAATAATCTATTATCTGTATAATAAAATGATAATATAAGTATAAAGTATAATAATATAATCTAGTGGGTTATAATATTTTATTAGTAATTATTATTGTTATTATTATCATTATATTATTATGTATGGTAGTATAATTGCAAAAATAATTATATAACAGTAATAATTATAATATAGATACTAATGAAGATAATGATATAAATTATTATTATAAAATCGTTATTATTGTTTTATTATTGTTATACTATTATTATTGTTGTGTTATTGTATTATTGAAAAATATATACTATAACTCCAATAATTGCAATAATATGATAACAATTGCAATATGATAAATAATTGCAATAATGATATAATGATGAAAGAAATGATGATAATATGATGATAACGATAATAATAATGATAATCATGATAATGAATGATATAACAGGAATTGTGTCCATATATAATATAAAAAAGGTATAAGAAAAACATTCCCAAAAGTCGAAAAAGCGGCAAAATCTAGCGAAATATAGCCTTTTGAGAGTGTACTAAAAAAGGACGTTTTTTCGATTTCTTTGGTGATTTCGGCAATTATTAGGGTAATAATGATAATAATTACCAGAATTGTATTAATCATAACAATAATGATGATAAAAGTGAGAATAAAGAGAATTTTGATAACATTTGAATATTATTAAAATTATTATTATTATTATTATTATTATTATTATTATTATTATTATTATTATTATTATTATTATTATTATTATTATTACTATTATCTTAATTATTAGTATCATTGCCCAAAAATCTATTATATCTGTAATAATAACAATAATAATAATAAGTATAAGTATAATAATAATAATGCTAGTGGTTATAATATTGTTATTAGTATTATTATTGTTATTATTATCATTATTATTATTTGTACTGGTAGTATAATTGCAAAAATAATTATTATAACAGTAATAATTACAGTAATAACGATACTAATGAAGATAATGATATAAATTATTATTATAAAATCGTTATTATTGTTATTATTATTGTTATTACTATTATTATTGTTGTGGTTATTAGTATTATTGCAAAAATATATACTATAACTCCAATAATTGCAATAATAATGATAACAATTGCAATAATGGAATGATAGCTAATTGCAATAATGATGATAATGAGGATGAATAATTAATGATAATGCTGATGATAACGATAATATGACTGATAATCATGATAATGATATGATAACTCACAGGAATTGTGTCCATATATAATATAAAAAAGGTATAAGAAAAACATTCCCAAAAGTCGCAACAGCGGCAAAATCTGCGAAAATAGCCTTTTGAGCGTGTACTAAAAAAAGGACGTTTTTTCGATTTCTTTGGTGATTTTCAGGCAAATTATTAGGTAATATGATAGATAATTACCAGAATTGTATTAATCATAACAATCTGATTAAAAGTGAGAAACTACAGAGAATTTTGATAACTTTGAATATAATTACATTATTATTATTATTATTATTATTATTTTATTATTATTATTATTATTATTATTATTACTATTATCTAATTAAGTAGTATCATTGCCAAAAATCTATTATATCTGTATAATACAATAATACTAATAGTCTAAGTATAATAATATAATGCTAGTGGTTATTAATATTGTTATTAGTTATTTTGTTTTATTATTATCATTATTATTATTTGTACTGGTGTATAATTGCAAAAATATTATTATAACGTAATAATTACAGTATACGAGACTAATGAAGATAATGATATAAATTATTATTATAAATCGTTATTATTGTTATTATTATTGTTCTTTCGCTATTATTATTGTTGTGGTTATTAGTATTATTGCAAAAATTATACATCACTCGCAATAATTGCAATAATAATGATAACAATTTGGCAATAATGATGATAATAATTTGCAATAATATGCTAATGAGGATGAGAGATGATACAGGATGAATGATACCGATAATAATGATGATAATCATGATAATGAGGAGGATAATACAAGGAATTGTGTCATATTCATATAAACAGGTATAAGAAACCATTCCAAAAGTCGAAAAATCGGCAAAATCTAGCGAAATCTAGCCGTTTTGAGAGTGTACTAAAAAGGACGTTTTTTTTTCGATTTCTTTGGTGAATTTCGGCAATTATTAGGTAAAATGATAATAAGTACCAGAAGTGTATTTAATCATAACATAATGATGATAAAAGTAGAATAACGAGATTTTGATAAATTTGATATTAATTCAATTATATTTTATTATTATTATTATTTATTTTACTATATTATTTTATTATTATTATTATTATTATTATTATTATTATTACTATTATCTTAATATTATTATCATTGCCCAAAATCTATTATATCTGTAAATATAAACATAAAATAATAATATCAGTATAATAATAATAGGCTAGTGGTTATAATCTGTTATTAGTATTATTATTGTAATTATTATCATTATTTTATTTGTACTGGTATGTTAATTGGAAAAATATTATTATAACAGTAATAATTACAGTAATAACGATACTAATGCAGATAAGATATAAATATTATTAATAAAATCGTTATGATTTGTTATTATTATTGTTATTACTATTATTATTGTTGTGTTTATTATCTTATTGCAAAATATATACTATAACCCAATAATTGCAATAATAATTATAACAATTTGCAATAATGATTGATAATAACTTGACAATAATGATGATAATGATGATGAAAACGATGATAATGATGATTAAAACGATGATAATGATGATAATCTGAGAATTATGATGATAATAAAGTATTGGCCATATATATAAAAAAAGGTTTGAAAAAACATTCCAAAATCAAAAGTGGCAAAATCTAGCGAATATATTTAGATAAGTGTATAAAAAGACGTTTTTCGATTTCTTTGTGATTTCGAATTATTAGGGTAATAATGATAATAATTCCAGATTGTATTAATCATAACAAAATGATGATAAAATGGAATAATAAGAATTTGATAAATTGTGAATATTATTAAAATTTTATTATTATCATTATTATTATTGTATTATTATATTATTATTAATTATTATATTATTATTAGTATTAAATATTATAATATTATATTCATTGCCAAAAATATTATATTGTATAATACAATTAATAATAATAAGTTAAGTTAAAATATAATGCTAGTGTAAATATTTATTAGTATTATTGTTATTATATCATATATTATTTGTATGGTAGTATAATTGCAAAAATTAATTATATGAACATATAATAATAAAATATGATAAAATAGATTAAATATTATATAAAGATGTTATATATGTTATTACTATTATTATTGTTGGGTTATTAGATATTGCAAAAATAATACTATAACTCCAAAATCAAAAATATAACAATTGAAAATGTATAATAATGGCAATTATGATTATTGATGATAATGATGGTAATGATAATGATGATGATAACGATAATAGATGATATCATAAATATGATGATAAACAGAATTGGCTATATAATATAAAAAGTATAAGAAAACATTCCAAAAGCGAAAAAGCGGCAAAATCTAGCGAAATATTAGCCTTTGAGTTTAAAAAAGGCGTTTTTCGATTTTTTGTGATTTCGCAATTATTATAGAATAATAAAAATACAGAATGTATAATCATAAAATAATGATGATAAAGTGAGAATAAAGAATTTTGATAAATTTGAATATTTTAATTTATTTTATTATTTATTTTTATTATTAATATTTATTATATTATTAAATTTTTATATATTATTTAAATTTTTTATTATTAAAAAATTTTTATATTTAAAATTAAAAAAATTAAAAATTAAAAAATTTAATAAAAATTAAATTTTATTTTTTTAGTAATTTATTGAAAAATATTATTTCTGTAATAATAAAAAATAATAAAAAAAATTTAAATAAAAGTTT
>NW_023653410.1:0-30483 GCF_015228065.2 Penaeus monodon
CCTCGGACGCTTCAGCACTTCCTCCCTCAGGCCCTGAACCTCGCCCTTCAGAGTCTGCACCTCCTCCATCAGTTCACTCTCCACGCTGTTGCAGGCCTTGTCGGTGTACTGCTGAGTTTCCATCTTCACAGATACAAGATTGCTCTGTAGCACCTCAACAAGTCGGCAGAACTGTTCCTCTGCCTTCCTTGCCTGCATCTCGACGAGATGGTGCGCCTGCTCGCGTGCCCTCTGTGCCTGCTCTTCTGCCCTTTGTGCCATTTCCTCCCTCATACCGGCCAGCATGGCAGTGATCAGGTCCATCTGGCTCGGCTTCACCTCACTCGTGCCTGCCTCAGTTATAGCCTCCTCTCCCTCATGGCTGCCTCCATCTTTGGACGACATGATAAATCTCACTGATCAAATATCACAAATCCCACTCCTGACGCCATTTGTTACGCCGGCCGCCTCGTCTCTCTGCCACCAACACAAGGCAGGCTAGGCAGACGGCGTGCTATCCACTGGGTCGTGAACACTGAACAGCTCCAAGAGGCACCAAGCACCACAGCGTCCCAGAAAACCACAGGGGAAACGTCAAGTGGCGAGGCAGGGCACGAAATAAACACACGATGACTGTCTTTCCTTTATTTACACAAGTTATTTACCCGTACACTTTTCTATAGGCACAATACAGGGGGGAAACCAGCATGTCACACAGCACAATACAGCTTATAACAGGGCAACACAAGATTTATCTCAGGTCACAAGGGCACACACGAGGTCTTCACAGGAGCAGCACCCAACTGCGTCTCCTGGCTTGTTCCTCCGCTCCTCCGCTCACAGCCAGCTGCGTCATGTTTGCCCAGGTCCCTTCATGTTAACACATGCCCAGGTCATCCTTTTCATGTTAACACATGTTTCGCACAGAGACAAAGACCCCCCCTGGCGTAGGAATATTATTAACATTATCATTATTATTATTATTATTATTATTATTATTATTATTATTAACATTATCATCATCATTATTATCATTATTATTATTATTATTATTATTATTATTATTATTATTATCATTATTACTTTAATTATTAGTATAATTGCCAAAAACTATATTATAACTGTAATAATAAGAGTAATAATAATAATAAGTATAATAATAATAATAATCATTATAATATTGGTTTTTAAACATTATTATTGTGATTATTAGCATTATTTTATTTCTACTGCTAGTATAATGCAAAAATAATTATTACAACAGTAATTATTACAGTAATAACGCATTGTTTAAAAATATTGATACAAATATTTTTAAAATCGTTATTATTATTATTATTGTTTTTACTATTATTATTGTTGTTATTACCATTAGTATAATTGCAAAAATATATATTATTACTGCAATAATTGCAATAATAATGATAATAATTCCAATAATGATGATAATAATTGCAATAATGATGATAATGATGATGATAATGATGATAATGATGATGATAACAATAAATGATGATAATCATGATAATAAGGATGATAATAACAGAATTGTCTCCATATATAATAAAAAGTAAAAGAAAAAAATTCCCCAAAAGTCGAAAAAGCAGCAAATCTAGCGAAATATTGCCTTTCGAGAGTATACTCCAAAAAGACGTTTTTTCGATTTCTTTGATGATTTTGGCAATTATTGTATTATTCATGAAAATAATGATGATAAAAGTGAGAATAAAGAGAATTTTGATAACATTTGATAATTAATAATATTAACATTATCATTATTATTATTATTATTATTATTATTATTATTATTATTATTATTATTATTATTATTATTATTATTACTATTACTATTATCATCATCATCATCATCATCATTTTTAAATTATTATTATTATCATTATTATTATTATCATTTTACTTTATTATTAGTATTATTGCCAAAAATTATAATTGTAATAATAAAATAATAAAAATAATAAGTATAAAATAATAATACAAATCGTGTATAATATTGTTATTAACATTATTATTGTGATTATTTCTTTCTTTGATGATTTTGGGAATTATTAGCGTAATAATGAAATAATTACCAGAATTGTATTAATCATGAAAATAATGATGATAAAAGTGAGAATAAGAGAATTTGATAACATTTGATAATTAATAATATTATTACATTTTTATTATTATTATTATTATTATTATTATTATTATTATTATTTTTTTATCATCATCATCATTATTATTTTTTTTATTATCATCATTATTATTATTATTATTATTACTATTATTTTATTATTATTATCATTATTACTTTAATTATTAGTAGTATTCCCAAAAAAAATATATAATTGTAATAATAACATAAAAATATAATCGTTATAATATTGTTATTAACTTTATTATTGTGATTATTAGCATTATTATTATTTCTACGGGTATATAATTGAAAAAATAATTAGTATAACAGAAATTATGACAGTAATAACAAATTTTGATTAAATAATGATACAATAATTATTGTTACGCCGACCGCCTCGCCCTCTCTGCCACCAACACAAGGCAGGCTAGGCAGACGGCGTGCTATCACAGGGTCGTGAACACTGAACAGCTCCAAGAGGCACCGGGAAGCCCACAGCGTCCCAAAACACCAGGAGGGAAAATGCCAAGTGGCGAGGCAGGGCACAAAAAAACACAAAATGACAGTCTTTCCTTTTTTTTACACAAGTTATTTACCCGTAAAACTTTTCTATAGGCACAATACAGGGGGGACACCAGCATGTCACACTGCACGATACAGCTTATAACAGGGCAACAAAAAATATCAGGTCACAACGGCACACACGAGGTCTTCACAGGAGCAGCACCAAACCCCGCGTCTCTCCGCTTGTTCCTCCGCTCACAGCCAGCTGCGTCATGTTTCCCAGGTCCCTTCATGTTAACACATGCCAGGTCATCCTTTTCATGTTAACACATGCTTTACACAGAGACAAAGACCCACTGGCGAAAGCATTTTTATAAAATCGTTATTATTGTTATTATTATTGTTATTACTATTATTATTGTTGCTGTTATTATTATAGTTGGAATAATATATATTATAACTGGCAATAATTGCAATAATAATTGCAATAATGATGATACTAATTGCAATAATGATGGTAATGATGATGATAATGATGATAATGATGATGATAACGATAATAATGATGATAATCATGACAATAAGGATAATAATAACAGAATTGTGTCAATATATAATAAAAAGGTAAAAAAAAAAAATTCCAAAAGCCCGAAAAAGGGGCAAATCTAGCGAAATATAGCCTTTTGAGAGCATACTCCAAATGACGTTTTTTCGATTCTTTGAATGATTTTGGCAATTATTAGCGTAATAATGAAAATATTACCAATTTTATATTAATGATGACAATAAAGGATGATAAAAGTCAAAATAAAAAGAATTTTGATAACATTTGAAAATTTAAATAATTTTATCACATTATCATTATCATTATTATTGCTACGGCCAGTGGGTCTTTGTCTCTGTGCGAAACATGTTTTAAACAGAAGGGACCTGAGCAACATGACGCAGCTGGCTGTGAGCGGGGGAGCGGAGGAACAAGCCAAGAGAGACGGGGTTGGGTGCTGTTTCCTGTGAAGACCTCGTGTGTGCCCTTGTGACCTGAAATAAACCCTGGTGTTCCCCTGTTAAAACCTGATTGTGCTGTGTGACATGCTGGTTTCCCCCTGTATTGTGCCTATAGAAAAGTGTAGGGGTAATAACTTGTGTAAAAAAGGGAAAGACTGTCATTTTGTGTTTACTTCGTGCCCTGCCTCCCCACTTGGCGTTTCCTCTCTTGGTGTTCAGGACGCTGTGGTGTTCGTGCCTTTTGGGAGCTGTTCAGTGTTCACGACCCTGTGGATAGCACGCCGTCTCCCTAGCCTCCCTTGCGTTGGTGGCAGAGAGACGAGGGGGCCCGGGCGTAACAATTTGGGTTTGTCAGGAGTGGGATTTGTGATATTTGATCAGTGAGATCCCGAGTTATCATGTTCCCAAAGATGGCGGCAGCCATGAGGGAGAGGAGGCTATGACTGAGGCAGCACGAGTGAGGTAAAGCCGAGCCAGATGGACCTGATCAGTCCCATGCTGGCCGGATGAGGGAGGAAATGGCACAAAGGGCAGAAGAGCAGGCACAGAGGGCACGCGAGCAGGCGCACCATCTCGTCGAGATGCAGGCAAGGAAGGCAGAGGAACAGTTCTGCCAACTTTTTCCCGGTGCTACAGAGAAATCTTGCATCTGTGAAGATGGAAACTCACAGTACACCGAAAAGGCCTGCAAAGCGTGAAGAGTGAACTGATGGAGGAGGTGCAGACTCTAAAGGGGCGATTTTCAGGGCCTGGGGGAGGAAGTGAAGGGGGAAAAGGCGGCATCACGAGGTAGTAACGTTGCAAGCAGAAAAGGGGCAGACGAGGTTCTGGCAACAGATCCCAGAGTGTCAGATTTACTGGGTCTGTGGCAGAAACCCCCCGGCCTCCCCAGCGTCGTGTCGCAGCCGTGGTCGCTGCAGAAGGCGGGGGACCCATTGGAACCGCTCCCTTGGGTATAGGTGGCGGCAAAATCGGACCCGGGCAAACCCCCCTCGTTGCCCTCCCTCACCCCCTTCCTCCCCCCCAGGTTTTGTTAGTTCACGGCACGCGTTCTCCACCCCCGCCCCTCGGGCCCCAGACATTCTGTGAGGCGTAAGCCACTGAGTACGACGGAAGGGGACCTGGGAGGCATATGTCGCCCAATTTGAAATGCTGGCATCTGCCCAGGGCTGGAGACAGGAAGAGAAGGCCCTGCAGCTGGCAACAGCGCTAAGGGCCCCGCGGTGGAAGTGTTGGGGCATCTGCCGCCATCCCAACATGCCTCTTATACCAGCGTGACAGAGGCTTTGAAACGCCGTTTCGGGCACCACCACCAGGCCGAGGTTATCGGGCCCGCTTGAAGAAGCGGACTCGTGAGCGTGGCGAGACACTGTCCCACTGGCGCAGATGTGGAGGCCTGGTAAGGAGGTCGTACCCTGCGGCTCGGAAAAGATGATCATGGTCCTTGCCCCCGATTTCTTTGTTGACGCTTTGCAGGGCCAGCAGCTGCAAATCTACGTCAAGCAGGCACACCCTGAGGACCTGCAGGTGGCGCCGGCGAGGGCCTTGGAGTTCGAGGCCTTCCTGAAGGCAACCAGTGGCCTAGGGCCAGCTGCTCAGTCCCCGCGTGAACTCCGGGGCCGGGAAGGCTAAAGTGAAGAAGGTAGCATTGAGGAAGGTGAGCCTGAGCACTTTCCAAGGCTTGTGTTGGGACTGCGGTGAGGGAAAGGGGACAGACGTAGTTCGGTGTCCGGGGGGAGCGGAGAACACGTCCTCTCAAGCGGACGGATTTTTGATGCCTTCAAGCAGTGCTGCAAGGACTGTGGCAGGTATGGTCACCATCCGAGTGCATGTCCTAAGGCTAAGGAAGTGGTACAGGAGGAAAACTCGGAAAAGGCTGGAGAAGGGGGGCCCAAACCCAGCTGTCCTCGGTTCCTGGGCCCCGACTTGGGTAAGCTGCCCTCGAACCAGCACGATACAGGTGGAGGGCTCAATAGATGGAAGCCATGGGCCCCCTGACAGTGGACACTGGGGGTGAGAAAAACCCTAGTGCGGCCTGATATGTTTGGGCCCCTATGCGACTTCCAGACGCCCACAGAGACTGTGTGGTGTCACGGGGCATTGTGTGCAGGGTCAAGGGGGCCCGTGGGGGCTCGTATTGGCGTGGGCAGCACGTGCAGCGCGGCTGCCGGTGTATGTGGCCAATCTGGACGAGCCTGTTTTTGTTGGGCCTTGACTACCTGACGCAGAGTAAGGCGTGTGTCGACCTTGGATGGAAGCTGGTGAGGGTGCACAGTGAAGATGTGCCCTTGCTTCCAGTGGTTGGCTGTGCAAGGTTTTAAGGCTGAGCGACTGCACCTTGCCCCCAGGACAGAGTCCCCAGAATCCGGTGTCAACTGTCAAGAGTGATGCGTGGGGTTGAGGGCCTCGTGGGGCCCATTCAAAACCTGCAGCTGGCTGATGGCATAGCTGTTGGGGGGAGCCCTGTTGGACCAGGGGAGGGGTTTTGTTTTCAGTGTTGGTAGCTAACTTCTACGATAAGGGCCCCGAAGGTGCCAGCTGGTGCAAAAGCTGGGGACTTGTAAGGAAGTGGAGCATCCGAAAGTCGTCAGGAGCAAAGGGGTTGGTTGGTGTGGTGCCGTTGCCTGACATCCTCGAGACTTGGCGCACCGGAGCGCCGCTAAGCTGGCGGAGGTGCACCGACGAGTGCGTGGCAAGCTCAAAGGGAGCCGGCCATGCCATGAAGGAGACCTATACCGGCACATGAGGAAGTGAGGTACAACATGGGGACAGAGTGTGGCTGCATAAGCGGCCCTCTCTGATGTCACCTATCGAATTCGCAGAGGGCGAAACGACCGTCGGTTGTCCAGGGGACCGGCTGTGGCGTTACCATGGGCCAGGAAGCTACTCCTGGGGCCCGGGTGAAAAAGAAGATGATGTTACCCCCGTAGCGGCGATGAGGACGTGGCAGACCTGACCGAGATGAGGACGAGCATTTGACGGTAGGGCAATGCAGCAGACGTCAATGGTGACCATGACCAGGTCTTTGGGCAGGAGATACCCTCTGGGTGCCACTGCCAATCTACCGCCGCCCACACCTCCTCCAGAGCGACCCCAGCGGGAGCGAAAAAGCCGCGCTGGATGAAAGATTTTTGTGTTTCTGAGAACTGATTTTCAATTACGGTTACTTTTGTTTGAAAATTTTGTTTGTTTCTGAGGGCTAATTCTATTTAAATTTCTGTATTTTGTTTCATGTTTAGGTATGTCAGAGCAGACGGGTCGTCTGCTTGATAGGGGGGATAGTGCTAACGCCAGTTGGTCTTTGTCTCTGTGCGAAAACATGTGTTAACATGAAGGGACCTGGGCAAACATGACGCAGCTGGCCCGTGAGCGGGGGAGCGGAGAAACAAGCCAAGAGAGGGCGCGGTTGGGGGCTGCTCCTGTGAAGACCTCGTGTGTGCCCTTGTGTCCTGAGATGAACCTGGTGTTGCCCCGTTTATAAGCTGTATTGTGCTGTGTGACATGCTGGTTTCCCCCCTGTATTGTGCCCATAGAAAGTGTACGGGTAAATAACTTGTGTAAATAAAGGAAAGACTGTCATTTTGTGTTTACTTCGTGCCCTGCCTCGCCACTTGGCGTTTCCCCCTCCTGGTGTTCTGGGACGCTGTGGTGTTCGGTGCCCCTTGGAGCTGTTCATGTTCACGACCCTGTGGATAGCACGCCGTCTGCCTAGCCTGCCTTGCGTTGGGGGCAGAGAGGGCGAGGCGGCCGCGTAACATTATTATTATTATTATTATTATTATCATCATCATTATTATCATTATTATTATTATTTTATTGTTATTATTATTATTTTTTATTATTATCATTTTTACTTTTTAAATTTTTAGTATTATTGCCAAAAATATATTATAATTGTAAAAATAACAATGATAATAATAATAAATATAATAATAATAATAATAATCGTTATAATATTGTTATTAACATTATTATTGTGATTATTAGCATTATTATTATTTCTACTGGGAGTAAAAATTGCAAAAATAATTATTATAACAGTAATTATTACAGTAATAACGATATTGATTAAAATAATGATGCAAATAATTATTATAAAAACGTTATTATTGTTATTAATATTATTATTGTTGTTGTTATTAGTATATTTGCAAAAATATATATCATACTTGCAATAATAATGATAATAATTGCAAAAATGATGATAATAATGCCAATAAGGATAACGATGATAACGAAACAATGAGATAATCGATAATAAGGATGATAATAACAGGAATTGTGTCCATATAATAAAAAAGGTAAAAAAAAAGTCCCAAAAGACGATTAAAGCGGCAAAATCTAGCGAAAATAGCTTTTGAGAGCATACTCCAAAATGACGTTTATTCGACTCTTTGATGATTTTGGCAAAATTATTAGCGTAATAATGATTAATTATACCAGATATGTATTAATTATGGACACAAGATGATAAAAGTGAGAATAAAAGAGGAATTTTTGATAACATTTGATAATTAATAATATTATCAACTTACTATTATTATATTATTATTATTATTATTAATTATTGTATGTTATTATTATTCTTATCATATTACTATTATTATCATCATCACCATTATTATCATGATTTTTTTACTCTTTGGTATTTATTTCTTTTTCCGTTTATTATATAAATGGATACAATTATTGCTAGTTTCATCATCATTATCATCATTATTGTCATCATTACTTGCAATGTCATCATTGTTATCATCATTATGCATTAGTGCGTGGTTTGTATGGTTGTGTGTGTTGTGTGTGTGTGTGTGTGTGACTGTGTTTGTGTACCTATACATATATATATATATATATATAGTATATATATATAAAATATATGTATATATAATATATAGTAATGTACTGGATAATAGAGGATAATAAAAAAATAAAAATTATAATGATAACAACCAAAATTCGAAAACTTTCAATTATTATTATTATTACACGTATTATCTTTCTATGTAATACATTACAGTTATATTTCTTTACATTTATACAAGTACATATCATTAATATATATATATAATATATATATCTATATATATATATATATATATATATATATATATATTGTGTGTGTGTGTGGTGTGTGTGTGTGTGTGTGGTGTTTGTATGAATATAAATATACATATATCTATATTATATATATATCATATATATATAATATATATATATATGTGTGTGTGTTTGTGTTGTGTTGTGTGGTGTGTGTGTGTGTTGTGTGTGTGTGTATTGATTTCAATATACTACTACTACTAATAATAATTAGATGATCATAATAATGAATGATTATTATTATTATTATCATCATCATTATATCATCATACATCATAACATCATCATCATCATTATCATCAATTATAATTATCATATTATTATCAATGAAGAATAATAATATAAATTACTATTACTATCATTATTATAACTGTAATAATGGAACATAAATCATGATATTATTTATCATTAAAAATAATGTAATTGTTGTTAATATTATGTTGTTGTTGCCGCTGATGCCGTTGTTGTCTGTTGCTGTTGTCGTATCCTTATTTTTAGTATTATTATTATTAGTATAATTTTAAAAAATATATATATTCTAACCGTTAATAATTACAATAATGACGATAATAAATTAAAATATTATGATAATAATTGTTATCATATCGCTATTATTGTTATCATATATAAAATAGATAAATAGATAAAATATATATGTATATATAAAATATTATATATCTATATATATTATATATATATATATATATATATATATAATAGATATATATATTTATATATTATTATATATATATATATACCTACTATATATTAATTATATATATTATAGAGACAGATATAGATATAGATAGATAGATAGATATTGATATATATATATTGTTGTAGCAGTAGTATAATTGTAAAAATAATCATATTAATAACTTTGTTATTACAATAATAAAGATAATAAGATATAATAAATAATTATGACTAATCGATTTTGCTTTTTATATCGTTATTATAGTATTATTATTATTATCATTATGCCTTCTACTATTCTTATAATTGCCAAATAAATGTAACTGAACTAAGATGAAATAATGATGACAATGAGGATAATGATGATAATAAAGACTGATATTGATATTGATAATGGTAATGATGATAATAATAATAATAGTGTCCATTTATAATAAAAAAGGAAAAAGAAAAAATTCCTCTAAAAGTCGAAAAAAACGGCCAAATCTTGCAGAATCTAGCCTTTTGAGAGTTTACTCCAAAATGCCGTATTGTAACAGCTAAAGAAATAATAAGATAATCTCTAGAAATAGTAATAATATACACTTTTTGTGGGTGTGGTTTATTATCATTATTATTGTGTTGTTGTTGTTATCATGTTATTGCTTTTTTTAGTATTAGTATTATAATTAAAATATATCTTCTAACTGTAGTAATTACAATAATAATGATTAATAATTAATAATTGAGAGCTTTACTCTAAAAATGCCAATTTTTCGATTTAATGATTTTGGTAATTATTAGCGTAATGATAAAATTGCATTAATCATGACAATAATGATGAAAACGTGGAATAAAGAGAATTTTCTTAAAATTCTAATAATGCATAATAAATTTTTTTTTGGCATAATAATGGAAATATCTGTAATAAAATAATAATGATAATGACAATAAATAACAGTGTTATTCTTATTCTTCTTATTATTATGTTATTATTATTCATTATACATATTATTATTATTATTATTATAATTCTCATTATCATTATTACATTACATTTATTTACTGTTATTGGTGCAAAAAAAAATATATATAATCAGTAATAATAGCAATAAATACTGATAATATGATAATATAATAAGAATACTAATTATAAGATGCATTGTTGTTAGTATTATTATCTATTAGTAGTAGTAGTAAGTAGTAGTATCAATATTCATTCTTTATCATTAGCATAATTCAAAAAAATATATGAATATATATCACATATTATATATATATATATAATATACTAATATATTATATTTATATAATATATATATTCTAACCGTAATTAAGTATAATAATTAACGATAATAATCAAATAATCATAATAAATGTGACTTTATTGTATTATTGTTGTAATTTTTTATTGCATTATTATTATTGTCTTTTTTTCTATAATTGTATTAATCATGACAATAATGATAAAAAAGATAATAAAGAGAAATTTCATAAAATTGAATTATAATTCAATTTTTGATAATAATGGGAATAATTGCCAATAATGTGATCAATAATGATGATGATGATGATGAAAATTATAAAACAATAAAATAATAATAATAATAATAATAATAATAATCAATAACAAATATTATATTATATATTATCATTTTATCATTATTATCTATTATTATTTTTAGCATAAGAATGATTAATAATAACAATATCACTTAATATTGTTATTATCTATTATTAATTATTTCATTATTATTATTACTGCCATTATTATTATTATTATATCATATGATTATTACTGCCATTATTATTATTATTATTATTACTTATATTATACTATACTTACTGCTTTATTGGTATAAAAAAAAAAAAAAAAAAACAAAAAAATATATATATATATTAGATATATATATATATATATATATATATATAATCCACAACAGTAATGATAATAGTAATAATAGTAATTATAAATTATCATTATTATCATTATTAACCTTATTATTTGTTGTTGTTGTCGTTATTATCATTATTTTGATATATAGTTAAAAAAAATAACTATTCTAACCGCAAGTACAATAATACGGATAATAATTAGAAAATAATCATGATAATAATGATTATAAATACGTTACTAATCTCGATATTAGTGTAAATTATTGCCATTATCTTTTCTTTTAGTAGTAGTGTAATTGTAAAACAAAACAAAAAAAAAAATTTTTATAACTTGTATAAACTGCAATAAAGGGATTTTTTTTCGATTTTTTTATTATTGTTATTATTTTTGTTTTTATGTTTTTTTCGTATACCTCTTTATTAAATATCCAAAATTATATACGGCTGCAATAATTAGAATAATGATGATATCATAATGATTATTATTATAATATCGATATTATTGTTGTTATTGTTTTGTATATATTTTTTAAGAAAAAAGTATTAGTAGTATAATTGCTAAAAAAAAAAAAAAAAATACTATAACTCCAATAATAAAGATAAGTGAGAATAATGATTAAAAGTTTTTTTTTATCATTGTTGTGTTGTTTTTTTGTTTCTACCATTATAATTAAATTGCCAAGAAAATATGCTATGGCAGTAAATAATTACAATTTAAACAAATATAATTTTTTTTCTAAAAAAAAAAAAAATGGGGGGGATGATAATCATGATAATAATGTCAATAATGGTGATAATGATGATAATAATGATGATAATCTGATGAGAATGAGATATTCTCTCCCGATGATAATGATAACACGTAATAGTGGTCCATTTATAATAAAAAAAGAAAAATGGCCAAAAGCGAAAAAAAAGCGTCAAAAATCTCGTAAAATATAGGCTTTTGAGGGATTCACTCAAAAATGCACCGTTTTTCGATTTACAGTGGTTAGTTTGGTAATTATTAGGTCATGATCATAATTGTATTAATCATGAAAATAATGATGAAAAAAGAGAATAAATGATAATAATAATAATAATAATAATAATAATAATATCATTATTTAGTATTTATTATTATAGTAGTAGTAGTATCATTACTAGGACGACGATAAGACGACTAATACATACTTAGTAGTAGTAGTTCAATTACTCATGACGATTATGAGTGTACCAAAAAAAGAGTAAAACTGGAATGAATGACAATAATAAGGAAGAAGGAACGGATAATAAAAAATAATCTAGCAAAGTAGATTAGAATAAATCAGGAAGGACGAGATAGCATAATCCTAGATTATTTGGTTCATCATTAGCATATACAGGAAAAAACGAGATGGTCTGAATCGTAATAAAGGCGAGAAAACGAGAATAATCAAAAGTAATTGAAGAATAGGAGGATATCGTGAAAAGTTGTAGGGGGATTAACACAAACACACACACACAAACACACCACACACACACACACAAACAGATATAAGATAATAGATATAGATAAGATGATATATATATATAGATATAGCTGATAGAGATGACGAGTCATTTACGAGATTTAGGAGTACGAGGAGTACTAGGGAAATATATCTAGTGTATTGTATATAGATGATCGACGACATATGATCATAGATCGTAGTATATATATATAGGATATATGATATAGAGAGAAGATATAGAGATAAAGGGAATAATTGACAAGAAAAATGTTTTAAAGGTAAGGATAATAAGAACAAGAACATGAAAAGTTCAGATGGTGCTCGGTTTTTGGGTGGAGTTCAGCTATAGGTAGGCGATTAGAATTACGTATGGTCGGGGTATGCGGATGGTGTTGCACTGAGGCAGTTTAGTTAACATTTCAAGTAGCGTCGGCAGAAGCTGCAAAGTATGTTGTACCAGTCCAGTAAAGGGCTACCGAGTTCTTTTATTTTTTTTTTTGCGGACAATAATAATTTGTCATAACATTACTAAGAAAAATGCCACAAGAAGGGTAACGTGTCAAGTGAAAGTGTTAATTACTTTGGAATTGTTAGAATTAGTGAAGTTCAGTAGAAGTACTATCATATGGAAGGAGGAAAAAAAATAAATTGCACAAGAATCCATATCTTTGGGCTAAATAGGGCAAGTATTTTTTTGCTTCGGAACAAGCACAACTCGGCCTGAAATTTAATTCTAAACAGTGCGTGTCCGGGCGCGTATCGGGCGCTTAATCGTATAAGCGTAAGTGTAGGCAATTCACTTTGCGCGGGGCTCAGGATTCTTCTTACGGCCATGAGGCCGGGCTGAAAATTAATTTGCCGGTTGGTAATCTAAACAGTGCGCGTCTGGACAGGATAAAAAACGAAGTAGGAAAACCCCCTAAATGTAGCAGAGAAACGATATAGAAAAAACGATAAGGGCAAGCACAACACTGTAAACAGGGGATGACACGGTTCTTCAGCAAAAAAAAAGTGGATTTTCGGTGTTGAGTCTTCTGAAAAGTGGAAGTAAAATGTTTCCTATGTTCTGGAAGTGAATGTTCAGGTCTCCAATATTCCACAAAGTGGAATGTCAGTATCCCAGTGTTCGAAAGTGGACTGTCAGTGTTTCCTGTGTTCTGGAAAGCAGAATGTCAGTGTTTCCAGTGTTCCTGAAGTGGAATGTCAGTGTTCCTGCTGTTCTACAAGGAGAATGTAAGCGCCTGTGCTCGAGAGGGAATGTCAGGTTTCCAGTAATTCCAAAATGGAATGTCAGTGTTCCAGTGTTTGTGAAAGTGGAAAAACAGGGCTAGTGTTTCTTGTGTTCTGGAAGCCGGAATAGGTCAGTGGTCCATTGCTCTCAGAGCTGAATGTAAGTGCTTCCAGTATTCGAAAATTGGAATATCAGTGGTTTCCAGTGGCTCGAAGCGGAAGTCAGTGTTGCACAGTGTTTACAAAAGGAATGTCAGTGTTACAGTGTCCTGAAAGCGGAATGTCACTGTGTTTCCAGTGCTCTTGGAAGCAGCATGTCAGGTTTTCCAGTGTTCAGAAAGCGCAATGTCAGTGGTTCTAGTATCTTACCAAATGGAATGTCAGTGTGTCCGGTGTTTGAAAGCGAATAAATGTCAGATGTCTTCCAGTGTTCTGAAAAGCAAAATGTCAGTGTTCAAGGGCTCTGAAAAGTGGAATGTCAGGTTTCCAGTGGTCTACAACTGGAATGTCATTGTTCTGCAAGTGCTCTGAGAGCGAAAATGTCAGGTGTTGTTTTCCGTGTTCTGAAAACAGAATGTCTTGTTTCCCAGTGCTCTGAGAGCGGAATGTCAGTTGTTTCCAGTATTCGGAAAGTAGAATGTTAGTGTTCAGTGTTCTGAAAGTGGAATGTCAGTGTTTCCAGTGTTCCTGGAAGCAGAAGAAGTTTTCCAGTGTTCTGAAAGCGGAATATCAATGTTTTCCGGTTCAAAAATGGAATGTTCTGGTCCAGTGTTCTTGAAAAGCGGAATGTCCGTGTTTACAGTTTCTGCAAGGAGAATGTGAATGTTTCCACTGCTCTGAGAATGGAATGTTTCCAGTTCGAAAGCGGAATGTTCAGTGTTTCCAGTGTTCGTGAAAGTGGAGCAGTGTTTCTGTGTTCTGGAAGCGAATGTCAGTGTTCCCAGTGCTCTGAGTGCTGACTGTCAGGGTTTCCAATTATTCCGGAAAAGTGAAATGTCAGGGCGTTGACAGTGTTCTGAAAGCTGAATGTCAGTGTTTTCAGTGTTCTACAAATGGAATGTCAGGTTTCTGTGTTTTGAAAGCGGAGGAGTCAGTGTTTCAGTGTTCTACAAATGATTTCAGTGTTTCTAGTGTTCGAAAGCGGAATGTCAGTGTTGTTTCCAGTGTTCTTGAAGCAGAATGTCAGTGTTCCAGTGGTTCTGAAAGCGGAATGTCATTGTTTCCCAGTGTGCTACACAATGGAAAGTTAGTGTTTCCAGTGTTATGATAGCGGAATGTCAGTGTTTTTACAGTCAAGCAGAACTGTCAGGTGTTTCCAGTGCTCTGAAAGGACGGAATGTTAGTGTTTGTCCAGGGCTCTGAAAGCAGAATGTCAGTGTTTTTTCTAGTGTTCTACAAATGGAATATCAGTGTTTCCAGTTTTTGAAAAAAAAAAAAAAAAAAAAAAAAAAAAGGCGGAAATGTCATGTTTCCAGTGCTTCTGGAAAACAGAATGTCATGTTTCCAATATTCGGAAAGTGGATGTCAATATTTACAGTGTTCTGAAAGTAGAATGTCAGGTTTCCTGTGTTCTGGAAAAGCAGAGTGTTAGTAGTTTCAGTGTTCTGAAAGCAGAAATGTCAGTGGTTTCCAGTGTCTGAAGTGGAATGTCAGTTTTCCAGTAATTAAAAGTGGAATGTCAGTGTTTTTCTGAATGTCGAATGCAGTGTTTGCAGTGTTTTGCAAGCGGAAGCCAGTGTTTCCAGTGCTCCGAGTGTGGAATGTTAGTTTTTCAGCATTCCGCAAGCTAAATTTTGGCGTTTTCGGAGTTCTAGTAGTGGAATGGCATTCACTTTGGAAAAAAAAAACACCATTTCTGTTTATATTGGGCAACTGCAATTCAGTATTGAGAAGGTGAGTATATATCTTTGAGTTTTGTATTAATTTCGACCCGTTATTGATGATGTATACGAGAGAAACACGCACACCCAGGTTACAATGTGCAAGTTCTGTTCAGGGTGCATATAATAAGTCTGCGTGTCACTCTAAATTATATAGCATAATGTATGTATGTATATATTAGTAATATAGTTTTGTGTGAATATGTTTTGAGTGTATATATATGTTTCATATGTTTTGGAGCCACTATGATCATTGACAGGGAGCGTGCTTGAGTAATTTATACAAAAGGGTGTGTGCCAGGGTAAAAAAAAAAATTGACAGGGGCTACAGAAAAAAATAGAAGGGGTGTGTCTCAAAACAGTGCAGCATAATTGAAAAGAAAGAAATTATTTTCTAGTATGATAAGTGCATTGTTTTCTTTCCCTTTCCTTATAGAGAAAAATACCACAGATTACTTTGAAAAGTCCCATTAAAAAAAATTTGAATCAGTTTTATCCACTTTGGAAACCAAAGTTCTGTATGTGAAATTGGCCACCTACGATAAAGTACCTTAAGGTTAAGGATCCGCCTTCTTTTGTTTTTGACCTGGGGTTTAATTTTTTACAGATATATTTTTACATAGGATAATTGGCCCACATCGCACTTCACAAATCATTTAAGATAAATCCAGTTTGCACACACAAGGTTCCTCATTCCACACTTTAGGCTGTTAAAAGGTACCAAATTAAATTTGCATTTGATCAATGAGGTTCCTGTTAATGTCGTGTTGAAATTGTCTAGACATATTGCATTACATAATCAAATTATGCAGTGTCATAATTTTTAGTGTAGGCTTTATCACAATATGAGGGGTGGTTATCGTGGTGTGGGCTTCCATTCTTCTTCTTTTAACGGTAGGTTCATGCTCTGAGCCGCCGCGTGGTCACCAAGCATGATACTTAATTGTAGTTTCATGTTGTGTGCTCTCTGGAGAGGGAGTACGTGGTAGGGTCCACAGTTCCTTTCCACGGAGAGTGCCGGTCGGTACCTTTTTTGGTATCCATTCTCTCTATTTACCCGGGCTTGGGGACCAGCACTCTTGACTTGGGTGGCTGGCCACCCAGTGGCTAAGGTAGGAATCAAGGTGAAGTTCATTGCCAAGGGAACAACGTGGCGGTCCGTTTAACTCGAACCCTTGAACTCAGATTGCCGTCGTGACAGTAAATCTGGAGTCCGGACGCTATAACCATTCTGCCACCGCGGCCTGACGATCATGGGCTTTTCCATGATTTTATCTAGCATTAGAGCCCCCCGGGGGGGTTTTTGTCTCTTTGTTTGCATTGCCTTCCGGGCCGGTGTTTTATCGCGTCACCCATTCTATTTACCCGGCACTGAATGAGCTGGCTTGCGCCACCCCACGTGGCTAGGCAGGCAATCAAGGTGGAAGTTCCTTGCCCAAGGGAAAAACAACGCGGCGGTCGGGACTCGAACCCATCGAACTCAGATTGCCGTCGTGACAGTCTTGAGTCCGCGCTCTAACCATTCGGGCCACCGCGGCCCTTAACGGGGGGTAAGGGTCATGTTGGAAGCCGCCGTGGTCACAGCATGATACTTAATTGTAGTTTTATGTTGTGATGATCTTGGAGTGAGGTAAGTGGTAGGGTCCCAGTTCCTTCCACGGAGGCAGTGCCGGTGGTACTTTTAGGTAATCATTCTCTCTATTTATCCGGGTTGGAGACCAGCACTTGACTTGGGCTGGCTGGCCACCCATGGCTAGTAGGCAATCACGGTGAAGTTCCTTGCCCAAGGGAACAACGCGCCGGCGGTGACTCGAACCCCCCCCCCCCCCCCCCGGGGGGGTGGGGGGGGGGGGGGGAATCTTTTCAGGATTTGGTGGGTGCCGTCGTGACAGTTTGAGTCCGACGCCTTCTAACCATTCGGCCACCGCGGCTCTGTGGCTTTCCAACTTTACATAAAATTTGAATAATTATACTTCACATCAGTTGTTATGAAATTCATTAAACTGTAGCATATATCATAGTTTATTTAAACATTACTAAAATTATTTACTCATATTGTAATTATTGCTTATTGCATTTTTAATGATCTTAAAGTAAAAAGTGCAATCTATCTAAAAGTACACACAGATCAAGATTAGGTATTTTACGGTATCTTCACACCACTGTTTATTCATGCCGGATGAGGTACTGTGAGTGTGGATTGCTAATGTAAAATAAAATTTGTTAATATGATTCAGAAGTCTGTCTAATTCTAATACAGTTATATGAAATTCAATGAAACTTCTGTAAAAATTATACTATTATATAAAACTACTAAAATGTATTGAATACATTATTGGAAATTCGTTTGCTATTTGCATATTTATGATTCTTTATCAAAAGTCCTAGTTAGTCCCCAATAGACAAAAGACTCTGGAATGGGGAATATAGATTGGGTTCTGTCCGATCCGTGCATGCGCGCGTACATAAGTCTTTGCGGCCGAGTCATTGGTCTTGCATGAGGATCATAAAAGTTGCATAATCATTATTTATAATTAAGTGTATGGTGCATAAAACCAAGACGTCAAGATCGACCTATATTCAAGCGTATCATTCTCATGGTAAATGAAGATAACACCTCCAAACATATATTTTCCTGAAAGGTCGTGCTTTTGCGTGTGTCTATTGTGTTTGTGTTTGTCAATTTGCGAAAGTGAAAGTCAAATAGATTAGTGGGAACAAAGGGAAGTCCTCTGGATAGTGTTTAAACTAGGATGCGATGGTCGCCTTCCACTTCTGTCACTTTCTTTCTTTTTATCTGGTGGTGCAGCCTATCGGGACAAGATATTGTCAAACATTGTGAATTGGCATTGAAGGAACATGAATATTGTTTCTAAAATATTTTTGGTCCCTGACTTGAGACTTATGGATTGGGTTCCATCCGTGTATGCAGGGTGGTGTGCATACTTGTGTGCGATCAATCCCTCTAGATTCAGAGCAATTTCTAAGACATGCCCTTGATTATTTTCTTAAAATAGATAGCCAAATGGCAAGGATACCAAGTAGCATGTCAAAAATTTTTGTGATAATAACCCAAAGTACTGACAGTCAGCCATTTTCCATGTCCACAGCAATTAACTCAGACATGCTTGAACAGATCCTAATACAAAGTTGGTGGCATATCTTTTGCTAATACTAACAAATAAAATATAAATATATTCAACATGATAATTAAATATATGCATTAAATAAATGAAAAACTTAGTACTATTAATGAAATGATTTTTAAGTCTTCTGCTTATTCTAACATTGTCTAGACTATGGCATGCATATTGGCAGTGTAGCCAGTCATTTCATTTTTAAGTTGTTTTTGCCAGCCACCTGTTAACATGAGATGAAGTTTGAAACTATTTTGACAAGTTATCAGAAAATAAGGATATACTCATTGATGACAACACCTGTGAAACAGAGACAAGATCAAAAGCTTGAAGAGAAGGACTTCAGGTTTGAATAGTACGGTGGATTTCAAAAGGATCAACCATACGTCTGACGCATAAGTTAATACCTTGTATTTGGAAACGTTAGTATTACTTAAAGAATCCAAAGGAACAGGAAAGAGTCTCTATGACTTTAAAAGCTATGTAAATAATTTAAGAGAGGAAGGGCAGGAACAGGTTTTTGCCCAAGGTATATACTGCATTACATAGGTAATGAATCATTACATAGAGATACAAAGCATGAAATAGCAGATACAGGACAAAAAATATATCCCAGTAAGAGAAAGGTGTTGCTATGATATACAGAGTAAAATTAATAGTAGGGAACACAACAGCAATGTAAAAAATAATGCAAAGTGAAAAATCGTCTCAACTACTGTTAACCTAACAACTGATGCGCTGTGGATAGCTCCACGCAATTTAAAAAAAGGTGCTTATGCTAGCACAAAGTGTAAAAAAAACAAACAGGGGAAACTAACCAAGATGGAAATATTTAGTCTGTACGAGTTAGCTGTGCAATTAGAAGGTTTTATTGGACATTTCCCTCTTTCAGATTTAATAGTAATATCTTGGTAGGAAGATACAATTGAAAGCCAAAGGGGAAATACTCGGGTTGTCACTAAAAGATAACAACTTACCACAATTGGATCTTAGGATACCACTTTAAAATCGGAGACTTTTATGTTCCAACATGGTAGGTCGCACTTGTAAACATTAACAAGGTGACCCCAATATCCAATTTTGTTTCTCATACATGATGAGAAAAATTTTTAAAGTTACTACAGAGATTTCCTTAAACAAAATTCTCCACAACTTTGATATAAGAAAATGAGAATCCCTCTAGTTACAGACAGAAGAGGAAGAGTCTCCAATTCAGGCAAAAATTTCAATGAAAATTATAATGAATTGCGAGAATCACATTCTCAAAGATGTTAAAATTGGGTATGCAAACATGGAGTGAAAAAAAGTGATGTCAAAGTGCTGAAAGGAACGTTGAGGAACGTAAAGAGAATAGTATAGCAGATGAATGAATTCAATGTCTATATATTAAATCAACAGTAGTAAGTGGAGCAAAGATTAAAGCTCATTTGATAGTGAACTTTGGCCAGAATTACAAAATCACGGAAGGAAGCAGAATTGGAACATCTAAAATTCGCTGCTTTCAAAGATCAGGCAACAGCAACAAATAACATCTCTGGAGAGTACGATTGATAAAGGAGCAAAACGATGTGGAAGGAACTCCAGTGGACCAGTTATGGTTTTATCTCTGTACTATTTGCAGTTGGATTACCTTTATGAATTTGAAAGAGACAAAAACTTTGGAATTTGGTAACTACCAGTTAAAGGATAAGAAATTTGACCGGATAAAGGAAACAACACCGAGGTGAAGCGAACCATCAACAAGAAGAGATTTTAGATTGTCACAAGAGTATCTTGCAAACTTAACTGTTGAGACGGGCGCCCATTAGTCTCTCGCCACAGACAGCATCGTTACTGTACGATAGCAGAACAGCAGTAAGATAATTCAGTCAAGTTGTTTCACACCTGCAGTTTTGTTTTTCTGTAAAAATCAAAAAATTTATAAAAAACTACAAAAACGTATTGGAATACATTTTGGAATTGTTTGCTCATTTGCATATTATATGATCTTTTATCAAAAGTCCTAGTTAGTCCCCACTAGACAAAGTCTGGAATGGGGACTTATAGATTGGGTTCTGTCCATCCGTGCATGCGTGCGTACATACGTCTGTCCGTCCAAGAGCTTTCTCTCACCCCATGCCTAACCAATTTTTCTAAAAACTTGGAAACAAGTATGGACCACAAAAGCATACATATACATGTCAATTTTCATCATTGATACAATCCAATGTGGCCGCCGTTGGCCATTTTTTAGTGATTTTACCATTTTCCAGCCTATAACTCAGATGTCATTCAAAGTTGGTATTAGGACATGATATGATCCAATATTGCTGCCAGTCGGCCATTTTGTTGTGATCACCGCAAATTCAGAAAATGTTGTGATCAAACGCAATTAACTGAGTTCCTAAGAACAAAGTTAATCAGTTCACTAATTTTTTCCTTAGCCTGGGGACTATGTCTTTTAAACAATGGCTGTTCATAAAAAGTACTAAATCAAATAATCTGCAATTTTCAGTGTATGTTCACCACACTGTATATTGATGCTGTAGTTTTGGTGGTTGTGGCTTGCATTAGGGATCATAAAAGTTGCATAATCATGATTTCAAAATTTAAAGGTGATGGTGCATAAAACCAAGACTTCAAAGATGACCTCCAAACCAATATTTTTCTGAAAGGTCGTGCTTTTGTCTGTGTGTCTATTGTGTTTGGGGTTTTGTCAATTTGTGAAAGTCAATAGATTAGTGGGAAGGAAGTCCTCTGATATCACAAATCATCTGTTTTATGATTTGTAACTAGATCGCTGGCCCGTCATTTTGTCACTTTCTTTCTTTTTTGGGTTTTGTGCAGCCTTATCGGTCAAGATATTGTCAAACATTGAATTGGCATTGAACCAGTAAAATGCATATTGTTTCTAAAATATTTTTGGGTTTCCCTCAATCGAGCTTATGGTTTGGGGTTTTCCCACCGTGTAGGGCAGGTGCTTGCATCTGTGGTGTCGATCAAATCTCTCTAGACCCCAAGAGCAATTTCTAAGACATGCCTTGATTATTTTTCTCAAACTTGGCTAGCCAAATAGCAAGTGCATACCAATAGATGTCAAATAATTTTTGTGATATAATCCAATATTACTGCCAGTCAGCCATTTTCCATGTCCACAGCTTGATGCTTGAACAGATCTCATACAAAGTTGGTGGCATATAATTTTTATATATATCAAAAACAGAACTGGTATGATAAAAAACGATGACTGCCAATCCTTCAAAACAATGACTATAAGATAATTAGAACTCATCTTGGTAGAAACTATGTCATTGACCAATGATTTGGGTTTGTTTATATGCTCTTAAAATCTTCCCGGATACTACTAGGCCAATGTTGGATGTAATAGTAGGTCTCTTGCAATGCCGTGATGTACTTTTGTTAATACTAACAAATCAATATTAAATATATTCAACATTATAAATAAATATATGCATTAAAAAATGAAAAACCCTAGTACTATTAGTGAATGATTTTATAAGTCTTCTGTTATCTAACATTGTCTAGACTAATGGCATTGCATATTGGCCAGTGTAGTCCAGTCAGTCATTTAAGTTGTTTTTGCCAGCACTTGTTAACAATGAGTGAAGTTGAAACTATTTTTGGGACAATTCATCAGAACATCAGGATACAATCATTGATGAACCACCTGTGAAACCAAATGTGGAGGTGAAGTGTATATATACAGAGCAAGATCAAACTTGAAGAGAAGGACTTCAGGTTGACTAGTAACGGTGGATTTCAAAGGATCAAACATACGTTCTGACCGTAAAGTTAATCCTTGTATTAGGAAACGTTTTTAAATTACTTAAAGAACCCAAAATTTGGAAAAAGAGAAAGACTCTCTTAGTGACTTTAAAAAGATTTTGTAAATAATTTAAGAGAGGAAGAGCAAAGGAACAGGATGCCCAAGTGTATATACTGCATACATAGGTAAATGAATCGGGTTACACAGAGATACAAAGCATTTGGAAATAGCCCGATACAGACAAAAATATATCCCAGTAAAGAGAAGGTTTTGATATAAAGAGTAAATTAATAGTGGGAACACTACCTAGCAATGTATACAAATATTGCAAAGTGAAAAATCGTCAACTGCTGTTTAACCAACAACTGATGCCCGTGGATAGTCCACGCAAGTTAAAACAGGTTGCTAATGTAGCACAAAGTGTAAAAAACATGGGAAACTAACCAATGATGAAATATTTAGTTTGTACGAGTTAGCTGTGCAATTAGGTTTTATCTGGCACATTTCCCTCTTTCCAAATTTAATAGTATATCTTGGTATGGAAGATACCATTGAAAGCACAAAGGAAATACTCAGGTTGTCACTAGAAGATAACAACTTACCACAATTGTTTATCTTATCAATTTCCACTTTAAACTTGGAGACTTTTATGTTCCTCCAATGGTAGGTCGCAATGTAACATTAAAAGGTGACCCCAATATCCAATTTGTTTCCTCATACATGAGAGAAAATTTAAAGTTCATCACAGAGATTTCCTTAAACAAATTCTCTCACACACTTTATATAAGTAAGAAAAATGAGAATCCCTCTAGTAAACAGACAAAAGAGAAAGAGGTCTTTCCCAATTCAGCAAAATATTCCCTGAAATTAACAAAATGAATTTTGCGGGAATCACAAATTTTAAAAGATGTTGAAAACTGGGTATGCAAACATGGAGTTGAAAAAAGTGATGTCAAAGTGCTGAAAGAAATGTTGAGGAACTAAGAGATAGTAGGAAAATGATGAATTCAATGCTCTTATAATTAAGCACAGTAGTAAGTGGAGCAAAGCATTTAAAGCTTATTTTGATAAGTGAACTTTGGCCAACTTACAAAATCACGGAAGCAGAATTGTAAACATCTAAATTCGCTACTTTCAAAGATCAGGGCAACAGCAACAAAATAACATCTCTGAGAGTATGATTGATAAGGAGCAAAACGAGTGGAAGGAAAATTCCAGGACCAGTAATGGTTTTATCTCGGTACTATTTGCAGTCATATTATCTTATGAATTTGAAAGAGCAAAACTTGGATTTGGTAACTACCAGTCAAAGGATAAGCAAATATTTACTCGGATAAAGGAAACAAACACCCGAGGTTTAAGCGAACCATCGAACGAGGAAGAAATTTTAAAATAGTCACAAGAGTCTCTTGCAAACTTAACTGTTGAGATGGGCGCCATTGGTCTCTCGCCACAGACAGCATCGTTTACTGTACGAAGCATGAACAGCAGTAAGATACATTCAGTCCCAAATTTTTTTCCACAACCTGCAGTTTTGTCATGTCCCCCACTGGCTGTGTTTTCACTCATTGCTGTCAAAGCCATTGGATTGATAGTCAAACCAGATATCTCACTCCTACAGCATATTCTTCATGGTAAAGTGTATGAAATGGTTCACAGGGAATAGTGTACGGAGCACACTTCATATGGTCAAAGGACTACACTGACTAGAAAAAAGAGGTTGCACGGCAGCAAGATGGCAGACCCCTGTATGATTATTTGGCAAGAGCAAGTTGCAACGTCTCTCGCCAGCGACTACCCTGTATCTTAGGAGGGCTGTGAGATGCATTTCATCAATAGCAAGCAGTTCATGACAGAAGAAATCTCAGCCCTAGAAAATTAGTGAGTGTCGTGCATTGACACTAAGGACTGTTCCCCGGTCGGGCGGTCGCCCAAAGGAATGTCCCGCCCGGAGCAATTCATCAATGGTTCAGAAGTAAGTGTGCTGCAGCGGTCGGAACAATGGGTATCAATGAGTCACACTTCGTCATCTGGCAAAGTGAAATACTGGGCAAAGTATTTATTATGTATAAAAGCTTTTGTCTAGTGCAACTGTCTAGTTAAATGCCATAGTTGAAAAACTATCTTCATGAGCGTTCAGATTCTCAAAACGTTACCCTTGTGTAAAGTACTGAGTGTTGTAGCACCGCTACAATCAAAAAGAAATGTAAAATTCACATAGATTGCTTGGATATCCTTAAGTGGATCTCCGCAACATTTCGTTGAGTTGTTCAATCAAAACACCTTTACAAAAATGTGTTATTTGTCTGTTTACTTAACCTGTCACAAGACATAACTCCTCGCTTTCTCTGTGTTTAAATAATAAATGCGCATTTGTAACACGAGTGCTACATACATGACAATTTCAAAGCAAGATCCATGGCTGAAATAAATGAAAAACCTCTTTACTGTCCTACAATACAATATTCGTTGTAGTACCTCTTCAGTTGATAGAATACTATTTGAGAGAGTTCTTTTTCTCTTATTTATTTATGTCTTCAAATAAGAATTATTGTTTCAGAATCACATATACTACTTAAAGATAAGTACATGAATACATACAAAAAGACTCAGTCAACCTTTTTAATACCATTTAGATGTCATTCCACTTCTAGAACTCTGAAAACGACAAAATTCAGCTTGCGGAATACTGGAAAAATTGGGGACAGACTAAAACGAATGTAGAAAAACGAATGACAAGCATAACACTGTAAAAAGTGGGATGATACGGTTTTTGAGCAAAATCAAAGTGGAAAGTCAGTGTTCCAGTGTTCTGAAAGTGGAGTGTCAGCGTTTCCAATGTTCTGAAAGTGGAATGTCAGTGTTTCCAGTGCAAAGAGGCGGAATGCCAGGTTTTCAGTGCTAAGAGAGCGGAATGTCAGTGTTTCCAGCGGAATGTCAGTGTTTCCAGTGCTCTGAAGCGGTATGGCCAGTGTTTCCAGTACTAAAAAAGCGGAAAGTCAGTGTTTCCAGTATATAGAAAGCGGGAAAGTCAGTGTTTCCAGTGCTAAGAGAGCGGAAAGTCAGTGTTTCCAGTGCTAAAAGCGGAATGTCAGTGTTTCCAGTACTAAGAAAGCGGAATATCAGTTTTGCAGTACTAAGAAAGCGGAATGTCAGTGTTTGCAGTACTAAGAAAGCGGAATGTCAGTGTTTCCAATATTCAGGAAGCGGAATGTCAGTGTTTCCAGTATTCAGAAAGCGGAAAATCAGTGTTTGCAGTACTAAGAAGCGGAATGTCAGTGTTTCCAGTGCTATGAGAGCGGAATGTCAATGTTTCCAGTGCTAAGAGAGCGGAATGTCAGTGTTTCTAGTATTCAGAAAGCGGAATGTCAGTGTTTCCAGTGTTCTGGAAACGGAATGTCAGTGTTTCCAGTGTTTTGGAAGAGGAGTGTCAGTGTTCTCCTTGCAGAACACTGGAAACACTGACATTCTGCTTCCAGAACACAGGAAACATTAACGTTCCATTTGAGAACACTGGAAACACTGACATTCCGCTTTCTGAACACTGGAAACACTGACAATCCATTTCTGATCACTGGAAACACTGACATTCCGTTTTTTTTAGCAATGGAAAACGAACATTCCGCTTTTTTAGCACTGGAAAAAGTGACATTCCGCTTTCTAACACTGGAACCGGACATTCCGCTTTCTTGTACGGAAAAACTGACATTCCCCTTTCTGAACACTGGAAACAATGACATTCCGCTCTCTGAACACTGGAACAATGACTACCGCTCTCTGAACACTAAAAACACTGATACTCCGCTTTCACAACACTGGAAACACCGACATTCCGCTTCCCACAACACAGGAAACACTGACATTCTGCTTTCACAAACACTGGAAACACTGAATTCCGCTTTTTGAACACAGGAAACACTGACATTCTGCTTTCAGAACACCAGAAACACTAACATTCCGCTTTCCACAACACTGGTAACACTGACATTCCGCTTTTTGAACACTGAAACACTGACATTTCGCTTTCTGAACACTGGAAACACTGACATTCCGCTTTCTGAACACTGGAAACACTGACATTCCGCTTTCTGAACACTGGAAACACTGACATTCCGCTTTATGAACACTAGAAAACTGACATTCCGCTTTCTTAGTACTAAAAAAACACTGACATTCCGCTTTCTGAAAACTGGGAAACACTGACATTCCGCTTTCTGAACACTGGAATCACTGACATCCCGCTTTATGAAAGCTGGAAACACTGACATTCCGCTTTCTTAGCACTGGAAACACTTGATTCCGCTTTCTGAACACTGGAAACACTGACATTCCGCTTTCTTAGCATTGGAAACACTGACCATTCCGCTTCCTTAGTACTGGAAACACTGATATTCCGCTTCCTTATTATGGAAACACCACATTCCGCTTTTTGATTCTGGAAGACTGACATTCTGCTTTCTGAGTACTTGAAACACTGACATTCCGCTTTCTTTATACTGAAACACTGACATTCCCCTTTTTTAGCACTGGGAAAAACTGACATTCCCCTTTTTCTGAGTACTGGAAACACTGACATTCCGCTTCTTTATTTCTGGAACACTGAAAAATTTTGCTTTCTGAGTACTGGGAAAAAACTGATATTTCCCCTTTCTGAGTACTGGAAACACTGACATTCCGCTTTCTAGTACTAGAAACACTGACATTCCGCTTTTTGAACACTGGAAACACTGACATTTCGCTTTCTGAACATGGAAACACTGATATTCCGCTTTCTAAACACTGGAAAAAACTGACTTCCGCTTTCTGAGTACGGAACACTGGGCATTCCCGCTTTCTTAGTACTGGAAACACGACATTCCGCTTATAAACACTAGAAACATGACATTCCGCTTTTGAACACGGGAAACACTGACTTTCGCTTTCTGAACACTGGGCCCACTGACATTCCGCTTTCTTAGTACTGGAATCACTGACATTCCCCCTTTCTTAACTGGAAACACAGAGATTCCGCTTTCTTATACTGGAAACACCGAAATTCCCCTTTCTGAGTACTGGAAACCTGAATTCCGCTTCCTTATTTCTGGAAACACTGGGACATTCAGCTTCCTTTTGTATTGGAAACACTGACATTCCACTTACTTTGTACTGGAAACACTGACATTCCGCTTTCTTAGTACTGGAACACGACATTCACTATCTTAGTACTGGAAGCACTGACATTCCGCCTTTCTTAGTACTGGAAACACTGACATTCCCCTTTCTTAGTATGGAAACACTGACATTCCGCTTCTTAGTACTGGAAACCTGACTCCGCTTTGTGAGTACTGGAAACATGACATTCCCTTTCTTAGTACTTGAAACACTGCCTCCCGCTTTCTGAGCACTGGAAAACTGACATTCCGCTTTCTGAGTATGGAAACACTGACACTCCGCTCCCGAGTAAATGGAAACACTGACATTCCGCTTTCCCGAGGCTGGAAATACTGAAAATTCAGCTTTCTGAGTACTGGGAAAAACTGACATTAAAGCTTTCTGAGTACTGGAAATACTGACTTCTGCTTTCTTAGTACTGGAACACTGACATTCCGCTTTCTGAGTACTGGGAAACACTGAAATTCGCTTTCTAAGTACTGTAAACACTGACATTCCGCTTTCTTAGCACTGGAAACACTGACATTCCGTTTTCCCGAGTACTGAAAACACTGACATTCCGCTTTTTGAGTACTGGAAACACTGACACTCCGCTTCCTGAGTACTGGAAATACTGACATTCTGCTTTTTTAGTACTGGAAACACTGACATTCCGCTTTCTGAGTACTGGAAACACTGACATTTTCCCCTTTCTGAGTACTGGAAACACTGACAATTTCCCCTTCTGAGTACTGGAAACACTGAAATTTCCGCTTTCTGAGTACTGGAAACACTGACATTCCGCTTTCTGATTTCTGGAAACACGACATTCCGCTTTCTGATTACGGAAACACTGACATTCCGCTTTTTGATTACTGGAAAAAACTGACATTCCGATTTCATAGTGCTGGGGAAAAACTGACATTCCGCTTTCTTGGCACTGGAAACACTGACATTCCGCTTTCTGAGCACTCGAAACACTGACATTCCGCTTTCTGAGTACGGGAACACTGACATTCCGCTGTTTTGCACTGGAAGCATGACATTCCGCTTTCAGAACACTGGAAACACTGACCCTTCCGCTTTCTGAGTACTGGAAACACTGACATTCCCCTTTCCTTTGTACTAGAAACAGTGACATTCCGCTTTCAGAACACTAGAAACACCGACATTCCGCTTTCAGAACACTGGAAACACTGACATTCCCACTTTCAGAACATGGAAACACTGACATTCTACTTTGATTTTTCTCAAAACCATATCATCCCACGTTTACAGTGTTATGCTTGTCATCGTTTTCCTACATTCGTTTTCGTCTGTCCACTTTCAGTTGAATAAACCTAATGTTTTTGTGGCAAACATTCATCGTCATTAACATAGTCTTATATGTTATTTTTTTCTTTTCTTGGGTATACCCCTTTTTTTTTACCGCTTTCTTTGTACTGGAAACACTGACATTCCGCTTTCTGACACTGGAAAACACTGACATCCGCTTTCCCTTTGTACTGGAAACACTGTCATCCTCTTTCTTATACTGGGAAAAACTGACATTCCAATTTTTTTAGCACTGGAAAATCTGACATTCCGCTTTCTGAGTACTGGAACTGACATTCCGCTCTGTTAGTACTGGAAATAAATGACATTCCGCTTTCTGGTACTGGAAACACTGACATTCCTCTTTCTTAATACTGGAAACCCCTGACATTCCGCTTTCTTAGTACTGGAAACATTGACATTTCCGCTTTCTTAGTACGGGAAACACTGACATTCCGCCTTTCCCGAGTACTGGAAACACTGACATTCCCTTTCTTAATACTGGAAACACTGACATTTCGCTTTCTTAGTAAATGGAACACTGACATTCTGCTTTCTGAGTACTGGAAACACTGAATTCCGCTTTCTTAGTACTAGAAACGTGACATTCTGCTTTCAGAACACTAGAAACACTGACATTCCGCTTTCAGATACACTGAATACACTGACATTCCACTTTCAGAACACTGAAAAAACTGACATTGCACTTTGATTTGCTCAAAACCCTAAACATCCCACTGTTTACATGTTTGCTTGTCATTCGTTTTTCCTACATTTGTTTTAGTCATTCCCTCTTCAGTTTAATAAACCTATATCTTTGTGGGAAAACATTCATCGTCATTACATAGTCTTATATGTTATTTTTTTTTTGTCAGCATAGTGCTATACACTTTTTTTTTTTTTTTTTTTTTTTTTACCCAAAGCCTATTGCCGAAAGACATGATAAGGGAAATGAAAGAAATAAGGCGAGGCAAGGTTAGACTTTCTTTGAAGGCAGTAAAAACGTAAGAAACCTAGCCTAACTAGGAGAAACTCGTGCATTATTGTTATTATCATTGTTGTTTTGTTGTTGTTGTTGCTGTTATTGCTGTTAAATTGTCATTACTATTATTATTATCATTATCATTACAATCATCCTTACTAAAATTTTTGATGCCATACTGCTATTACGACAACTACCACTTCTACTCCTCACTACCAAAACCAAAATATAACTTAGTAAACCATAATTATGATAATCCAATAAGTTAATACACCC
>NW_023653411.1:0-4930 GCF_015228065.2 Penaeus monodon
ATATAATATTTTATATATTTTTATTATATATATATATATATATAATATATATATAAAATTTATATATATTATATTTTATATAAAATATATATAAAATATATATATATTATTTTAATATATATATATATATATATATATATATATTAAAAATATTTTTTTAAAAAATATATATATATGTGGTTTTGTGTGGGGGTGTGTGTGTGTGTGTGGGGTGTGTGTGTGTGTGTGTGTGGTGGTTACGGGTTAGATAACACAAAAAAAAAAAAACAGAGAGAGAGGAATTTCATGTTTTTTAGCATACCCATATTAGGTTTTGGGTATAATTTTTGCTTAAAATTTTTTTTAAAAATTTTTTTTTGTCACGAAATGTTTTCAAACGAAAAATTTTTCGAACACTTACGGAAACGTCCCCTATCAAATTTTTTTTTCTTTTTCCTTTTTTTAAATTTAAAAAAATTTTAGCGGATACTCTAAAATTTGTCAAAAAGTTTTTTTTTTTTTTACTATATTCCCTCATATATTTCATTCTGAGAAGTTTTCTCTCTTCAGGTTTCGAATTAGGGGTTTTCCCCTCGTCGTTTTTTTAAAATCGCCTTAAAAAAAATTTTTTAAAGCCGCTAAATGTTGATATTCCTTTTAGCGAATTCATGTAATGAAATTATTCTTAATTTTCATTTTATATGATTCTTTGGCCGATTCGAAAAGAGGTTTTTAATGATCTGCCCGACTGGTTTCCTAACTGGAATAAAGGTTAAAGACTTCGGGTTTTTCAAATTTATTTTAAAATGTTTTAAGATCTATCCCATCTTACTAGTTTCTATAAAAATTTCTGATAAAAATTGTCACCACAGGTAGTTTTGCCTTTTTCCTCAACCGTTTGGGTTTGTACCAAAAGCGGGGCAGGCAAAGGATTACGGTTTTTTTTTTTATTTTTAAATGTTTCTAGTTTTTCGGTCTTAGGATTCCTGCTTTAAAAAATGGAGTTAAAAGTTAGAAAACCATAAAGATAACGTAGATTTTGGTCTTTGTTCATCTCGGGGCATGTTTTGTAGATATTTTTCTTGTTTCTTTTTTTCTCTCTTTTTATACATATATACATAGAGTGTATGTGTTTTTGTGTGTGTGTATGTGGTGTGGGTTTTTTTCGTGTATATATATATAAAATATATAAAATAGTTTTAAAATATTATATATATTAATATAAAATTTTATATATTTTTTGTGTGTGTGTGTTTGTGTGTATAAAATTTATTTTATCCTTTTATATTATATATATATATATATAATTTATATATATATAATATATTTAATATATATAAGTGTTGGGGGTGGTGTTTTTGTGTGTGTGTGTGTGTTTTGATCTCATTCCGGCAAAAAACACCACTCATTTACATACGCATACACACCCACACACACTTAAAATAAAATATATATATATATTTTATATATAATATTAAAATTTTATAAAATTTTTATTATTATAATTTTTGTTGGGGTTTTTGTGTGGTGGTGGTGTGTGTGTGTGTGTGTGTGTGTTGTGTGTGTGTGTACATATATGTTAATTTTGTACGTTTTGGGGTTTTTTGTGTGTTTTATTTTTAGACAGGGTGTAAAAATACAATATCATAACTATGAAATTAATTCCCTTTTGTACAAAAATTTTTATCTTTAAAACACCTCTGGTTTTTTTATGATTTATTCAGCGAAGTTTCTTCTCTGAAGAGCTTCCCTTTATTTCCCTCACTAAATTTGTCTAGAACTGCATTCTCTATGAATTTTCTACACAGTCCTTTTTTTTTCCTTCTTATTTTCTTTTAATGAATTCTAAATTTCACCCTAACCATTGCATTTGTGATATATCCTATAGCCTTTTTTGGAAAGAAAAAACTACAACTCACCCCGGTCTCTTCGCCAAGCTTTTTTATCCTAATCTGCTGACCTTGAACATCTTAACACATTTTTGGGGTATTTTAATAATCCAAAAAAAACATTCAAGTGTTTGAAAACCATCTTTTATTTTCATTTTAGTATCCGATGAATTTTTGTTTATCTTCTCCTCCTGAGATTGACGGAGTGTATTTGAGAAATTTAATACAGTATGAAGGGGGATAATACATTTTATGTGAGGGTTTTGTTTTTTTTTTCGATTTTTTTTTTCAGTCAGGTTAATTGAAGATTTAAAATAGTAGCTGGTCGATTTTTAAAAAGATTTTTGTAGGGGGAAATACTTTGAAAATTGTTTTATATGCTGACTAGTCAAAAAAGGGATTCCACAAAAACAATTTGGGGTATTTTTCCACTTAATTTTCTTTCTTTTTACCTTTTCCTTGCTTCATACTTTCTGCTTCATGTGGATCGAAACACCTAATTTTGTTTTATGACTGCAAAAATAGTAAGGTAAATGATAATACTACAAAAATCAAACCAAAAACCTAAATTAAGCGGCCCAATTTGTTTACCTATCGAAAGACAAACTAAAAAATTGAAGGCGTATTATCAGGAGTTTTAAATGTTGACCTGTTTCCTCATTTAAAGCGCGCTGTTTCCCCCCAAAGATGCTGCCTGGGGGATGATGAGGATGCAATGGCTCCCCCTGATCGGTAGCTTTCGGCGCTCACTTGGCCGGGGGGGGAGGTAGGTTTAGTCATGTTGAAAACGGTGTGTGATCTTTTCCTTATGGGTGTTTTTAGTTTTAATTATTCGTGTATACATTTATGCTATTGAAAGTGTGTTTTTGTCTTGTGCATGGGGGATTTTTAAGCGTAGTGTGCGCAAGAGGTTATTTGTATATCCATTTTTCTTTTTTTCTTTGTATTCGCCGACACAAATAATTATTCCGGGAAAAAGTGCCTGTCTGATTTTTCCGGTGTGGGGGGGGGGGGGGGGGGCCAAGCAGTGAGGGTCGTCCCTTTTATTTGGAAAGGAAACCCCCCTAAAATGAAAAATTTTCTTTTTTTTTTCGGTGGGGATTTTGCAAGTGAGAGACTACACTTTTTTGGTTTCCTTTTCGGTCCCGGATTCGACAATGAGATATTCATGGGTAAGAATCGTTTTTAAATGCGGGGTTTGCCCCCCGTCGTCCTGAAACCCGGGATTAAACGATATATATATTTTAAAATTTTTGATTATTAGTACTTTTAATCCTATATCATGATAACTAAGATTAATTTTTCGGATTTAACAGGATCAAATTTCAACGACAATTATAAATGTTTACTGTTGCAAAAAAAATGGACCAAAACTTTCCAGTGGGTTTTTTGCAGTGGTGTCCTTTTTGCATAGCTGTGGACATTTTTCCAAAATTTTCGTTGCCGTGATCGCAACAAGATGATCAAAACAACGGAAGACGATATCCCTCTAATATGTGAGGGTAAAGGGGGGAAAGGGGACTCTCTATATCGGGGAAGACAGGACCCTTTACGGGGGAGGGGTTTAATAGCGGCAGAGTCTGCGGGGAGATCTGGGGAATTACATGTTTTTTTTTTTACAAACCCTGATGAAATCAAAGAGGGAAAATTTCCCCTCTGCCAGGATGTTGCGAAATGGGACCCTATAATTCATATGGGTAATGTGGAAGGGATTTCGTGTTGGTGAAGACATCGCGGCAACACCACAGTGGGGCGCGAAAAAACCCGTTTTTTCCAAAAGGAAATTTCACATTACTTCCCCGAAAAGAGAAATTCCTGGAGTTCTCGCGTCTGTCATGCTGTTTCTGGGCAAATCTATATTCCCGAAGATGAAAAAACGAATTGGAATTTTTCTACAGAGCCAGCCTTTTTAGGACCTCTGTAAAAGTGACAGCACAGATACAACTGGGTTTGGGTCCCAAAAATACGCTGTTCAAATATGTTGTCGGTTTTCCCACAAGACGCAGACTCGATTTTTTCAAAGTTTTTTATCGAAACCCCCGGGGAAAACGTGCGGTCTAGTACACGAGTCTAAAAGATGCTGATTTGGGGGGGGGGAAAAGGAAACCCAAAATTTCGCACCCTCATGGGCGTGTGTTGCCAATTTAGCAAAGTCCATCTCATGCGCTTGCGAGGGGGGGGGGGGGTTTTCCCCAGGGGGGGGGGGGGGGTTGGGAAAAAGGGGGGGGGAAGGGGGGGGGGGGGGAAGGGGGGGGGAAGAGGGAGGGGAAAAAGGGGGGAGACTCCGCGAATCCCGTGGGAAAGGAAAGGTCCCTTGGGGAATGAGGCCTACCACAACCCCCAAAAGCCCCTCACAATGTGGCCCGGGGAACCCGCAAGGCGGACCCGCCCTGGGGTTCACCCAGGGCCCCTTTCCCTCCAAAGCCCCGATGGTCAGAGGAGGGCTGGGAAAGTGGTGCTCACCCCGGGGAATGGCACACCCGCCCCCGGGAAAAAGGACACGTAAGCCCGTCCGGTTATACGAAATGGGAGGCCCGATCAGAGCTTTGAAATCTCAAGTTGTGACACGGGACATGAGGACTTCCCTGGGGGGGGGGGTGACCGATAAGTTCCCTCTTAAGGTTAGTGCATTAAAGTTTTGTCATTAATAAAGGGGACTATGGATCTTATTTTTTATTTTTCCCGAATTAGTACATTTTTTAAATTAAAAAATATATCGGTTTTTCTACCCAGTCTAGTTTCCCAAAACAAAATAAAGTATTTGGGTTGATAGGAGAGGTTAAGGGAAATTTTTCATATTTTTCGAACTGTATGAATTTAAAACCCTGGCCATCAGCTGATTAGCTCATTCCTCTTTTTCCCAAAAGATATAATAAAAAAAGATAGATACTAGACTTTTCACGGGCACCTTCCTCGCCAAAACGCCCCCAGGTAAGGAAGTCTGAACAAAATCGACACAAGTCGATGTTCCCCGGCGCCTCGTGTAAGGGGGGGGTTTTTTTCCCCCCGGGGCCGTTGGGTTGCCCTCCCCAGGGGGGTTTTCACCCCCCGGGGGGAAAAGG
>NW_023653412.1:0-4929 GCF_015228065.2 Penaeus monodon
GATTACCGTTTATACGATGAACACAGGGATTGAGATTGTTATACAGCTACCCTCCTTTTTTTTGATCAGGGCCCAAAAACGAAAAATTTTATGTGTGATGTATGTACACAATAAAAAAATCAATAGATAAATAAAAAATATAATGTGTATATTTATACATAATATATAAATATGTATTATATAAAAATTGTTGTATTAAAATTTTAAAATAACATAACTTTTTATCTATCTATTTATCTATACACGCACACACACACACACACACCGCCACACAAAACACACACACACACACCATCAACACAACACACACCAAAACCACACACACACACACACACACATATAATACATATAATTAATAATATATATATATATTTAATAATATTATATTATTTATATTTTATATAATCGTATAAATTTGATACACACACAACACACAACACACACAACACACACACACTACACACCACAAAAAAAATTATTATATATTTTAATATATATTAATAAATATAAATATATTTTAAAAATATTAATATTAAAAATAGTATATTGTATAATTTTTACATATGTATAAATCTATAAATAAATCATATAATACTACATATATTATTATTATTTTATATATATATATATTAATATATATATTATATATGTGTAGTATATATTATATACATATATATTTTTATATATATATTATATATATAATATTTATATATAATTTATAATTATAACTATAATACATACCCACCCACAACACACAACCCCAAAAAACACACACACAAAAACCCCACACACACACACACACACACACACACCACAAACACACACCCATCAGCCCAAATGCACCACAGATCGCCCCATGCAAGCGCGAGTTTCCCCCGTGTGCCAGGGATCGCCCGCGCGCGTGTTGACAAGGTCGTGATTTTCATAATTCTAGGCAAATAGAACCTAGATACGGTAGCGGGTGATCACGTGGAATGATGGGGGTTTGGGGCCCCGCAATATTGCCTAATTAAGATGGTGACCGATAAAAAACCGGGCGGACGGGGAAAAGGCAAACCACCGCTCTAAATTGCCAAAAAATCATGGAAAACCATATCGCCAACGTCCTTGTAGGCAGGGCATTGAAAAAAGAAAAAAAAATTTTAAAATTTTCTACATATATTTTATACATAATATAAATATATATATATACATATATTATTAAATTTTTATAATATATATATAATTTATATATATATATAAATAATTTTATATATATTATATGTATATATTGTCTTATTATATATATTACGTTTATATTTAAAAAATATACATATATATGTATTAAATACGTTTGTATATATATATATATATATATATATATATAATTATATTATATATATATAATATATAGTTTTTATTTATATTTTACATTTTTTTTACATACATATATATATATAATATACATATTTATTAATTTTATATATTATATATATTATATTATATAAATTTTTATATTATTATATATGTCTATATTTTATAATATATATCTTTTTTTTTTAAATATTCAATTAGGTTTTTATATATATATAAAATTTTATTATATTATATATATTATATATATATATATATATTATTATATATTAATTTTATATATTATATGTGTGTGTGTTTATTTTTTTACATATATATATAATTTATATAATATTATATATATAATATTATATATATATATATATTATAATAATATATAAAATATTGTGTTTATTTTATTACATATTTAATATATATATATATAATATATATAATATAATTTAAATTATAATTTATTTGGGGGGTGTGGGGGTTGTGTGTGTGTGTGTGTGTGTGTGAGGGGGGGGGGGGGGGGGGGGGGGTGTTGTGTAGTCTGTGTGTGTGTTGTGTGTGTTGTGTGGTTGGTGTGTGTATGCATGTATGTAATACAACATATGTAAATTATCTAATCAACCACACACACACACACACACAAAAAAGGGAAACCCTTTTAGGGGGGACTCGGGAAAGGGCCCGCCCAAACCCCACCATCTCGATCTTCCCAAGCCCCCCCCCTGCCCAAAAAAGTATGGAAACCCCTTTCCTCCAGGGACCCCAGGTTCCCATCACCCTTCCCCCCCCCCCCCCCTTCCCCCCCAGTCTAGTGGACCGGCGAGAGGGTTGATTTCCCGAAGCCTGTTCGGCGCTTAACTTACGAACTTTTGGGGCAACGGACTTTTCCTTTTCCCTTTTTCGGCAACATATTTCACACACATGTATACACTACAAACGCACACACACAAACACACACACACACACACCACCACACAACACACACCGCACCCACACAAACACACACGCACCCACCCCCCACCCAACACACACACACACACAAACCAACAAACACACACACCCACACACACAACACACACGCCACATACAAAACCCCACACAACACCACCACACACCCCAAACACAACACACACCACACACACAACACACACACACACAACCACACCACCACGCATATATATATATATTAAAATATAAATAATTTAAAATATATATATATATTAAAAATTATTATATATTATAATATATTATATATAATATATAATATACCCAGCATAATACATACACACACACACACCAAACACCACCACACACAACACACACCACACACACACACACCAAAACACACCACACACACTATATTTAAAAATATATATAAATATATATATATATAATATATATATATATACATATATATCCATTTTTTAAATATTCAATACTATTTGCCATCGCCGATGAGGATTTTTGTCGAATTCCCCTGCCCATGTTGACTTTGTGAAATTGACTGGGTGGTTGACCCATGACCTTTGGGTTTGGGAAATCTTATTATAATTTATAATATATATTATAATATATAATATATATATATATATATATATATAAATATATAAAATAATATATATATATATATAAAATATATATATATATATATATTTTTTAATATATTATTATATATATATATATATATATATATTTTATTATATATATATATAAAATATGTAATATATATACGTATAAAAATTATTATATATATAAATATATATATATATATTATATATATATATATAATTATTATTTGTGGTGTGTGGGGTTTTTGGGTGGGTGTGGGGGGGGGGGTTTTTTTGGTTTGGGGGTGTTGTGTGTATGCATTTCTCTACGTTAGAAACAAACCACCCACACACATATATATAGGTATATATATATATATATATAATATATTATATATAATATATATAATAATATATATATATATATATATATATATATATATAACTTTTAAATATATCTGCGTGTGTGTTGTGTGAATAATGATTCAAGTCATAGTTCCAGTCACCCAACCCCTATCACTAAGGGTACACCGTGCCATAGATTTCTGAATGTAATCAAACAACTTAGCATAGAGTTTCAGCAAAAGGAAAAGTTGAAAACCACGCAGATTATCTCGGACACCATATCAGAAAGATTTTTTTTGGTCTTAAATTTTCGTTGTCCAATTGGACCCTTTCACAACGAATTAAGTTTTTTTAAAAACGTTTTAAAAAAAGGATACCCTGAAAACACTTTCACAAGTTCTTAGATCATTCTTAAACAGCAAACTGTCGATCCAGAAAAAAAATATGCTTCCACAGAAAAAGTAATAAAATTACTAATCTCAATCATTCGAAAGCATTTACATGAATTAAAAAAATTCGTTCCCCTAATCAATTTCAACATTGTTCTTCTAACTACTATAATATTAACTCTTAAGAAGAATTCCTCTGCTTCAGAACTTGATCATATTTTGTAATATTTTTAACTGTCCAGAGAAACGCTAGGTATAGTGGATCATCTACACGATAGTTCAAACAAGAATACGTAACACATGGGGAAAACTAAAAGATGGCCCACCTCCGACTAGGCTTTCTCTGCTGTCAAACCCGCTTTTTCCCCAAAAGAAGGGATACTTTCACACTTTATTTCAAAAATTTTTTCTAAAAACATTAAGGACCGACTTCATTTTCTCAGAATCCCCGTACATCCCCAAGATGAAACCGATCTCAACTACATTAAAGCCAAAATTTTTTTATGGGGTAAAGAATTACTGTAAGAAAGTTCCTACTTTTCAGTTTTGCCTCGCCTCTTTTTCATTCCCTTTCATTTTTTTCCAAAAAATTCGCCCTTTCCTTTTGTTCCTTTTTGTTACTATTTTTTGTTATATATCTTTTTTTACTTTTTCTGTCTAATAATGTTTTTTTGTCATTTTTCTAGTCCTTCATGGGGAAAAATAATTCTTCGAAATGTTATAATAAAAAAGAACCCCAGCCCGGTTCTTCTTTTTTTCTGCGACTACGATTCCCGATGGAAGATCAACAATAAAAATTTCACAGTCAATTTTCTATTTCCTTTTATCTATCTTTCATCTATCTATCATCTATCTATCTACATCTATCTATCTTTTATATGTATATACACCCTAGGGTTACATATATAAATATGTATATGTAGTATTATACATATGTATAATTTTTTTTTAAATGCCCTGTCCCACAAGGACGTTGGGGACAGGTTTCCATATTTTTTTGGGAATTTAAACATGGTTTGCCGTGCCCTTCCCCCCGGTTTTTTATCGAGTCACCATCTTATTTCCCCCTTTCTAAGCAGGGGCCCTCGGGTGAAGTTCCTTTCCCCAAGGAAAAACGCGCCGGCCGTTGAATCGAACCCTCGAACTCAGATTTTCCGTCATGACTTGAGCCGATGCTCTAACCACTCGGCCACCCGGGCCTCATATACATAATAAAACAAGTTAAAAATATATGTATATTTACACAAACACCCCACACAACACACCACACACTAATATTATCATCATCACAATAACGGGATGTC
>NW_023653413.1:0-4929 GCF_015228065.2 Penaeus monodon
CTTTTTTTCCTTTTCTCTTTTTTCTTTTCTCCTTTTTTCTTCTTCTTTTTTCTCTCTCTTTTTTTTTTCCTTTTTTCCCCTTTTCCCCTTTCTTCCCCCCCTCTCTTTTTCCCTTTTCTCCCCTTTCTTTTCTCTCCCTTTTTTTCCCCCCTTTCCCCCCTCTCTCTTTTCCCCTTTTTCTTCTCTCTCTCCCCCCTTTTTTTTTTTCTCTCTCTTTTTTCTCTCTTTTTTCTCTTTATTTTTTCTCCTTATTTTTTTTCCCTTTTTTTTTCTCTTTTTTTTCTCTCCTTCTCTCTCCCTTTTTTTCCTCTCTTCCCTCCCTTTTTCTCCCTCTTTTTTCTCTCTCTTCTCTCTCTCTTTTTCTCTCTCTCTCCTCTTCTCTCTTCTTTCTCTCTTTTTTTCCCTTCTTTTTTCTTCCCCTTTTTTCTCTTTTTTTTCTCTTCTCTTCTTCTCTCTCTCTCTCTCCTCTCTCCCCTTTTTTTTTCCCCCCTTCTCTTTCTCTCTTCTTTTTTCTCTCTTTTCTTTTTTTTCCCCCTCTTTTTTCCCCTTTCCCTCTTTCTCCTTTTTCTCTCTCTTTCTCCTCTCTCTTCTCCCTCCTCTTTTTTCTCTCTTCTTTTCCCTTCTCCTCTTTTCTTCCTCTCCCTTTTTTTTTTTCTCCCTCTTTTTTTTTCTCTTCTCTCTCTCCCTTTTCCCCCTTTTTTTTTCCCTTTTTTTTTTTTTTTCCCCCTCTCCTTTTTTTTTCTCTCTCTTTCCCCTTTCTTTTTTTTTTTGTAATAAATTTTTTCTCTAATTATGTGCCTGTTCTCGTGATTCTCTCACTACATATCAGAAAACCCATATGTGTCTTATCTTTACACAACCCCATGCCCTCAGCCGCCCCACGGGTCTACAGCGTGCGTGACAAATGACCTTAAACACACTAATTAACCCCTTATTGCTTTAAAATTCCTCTTTTTATTCTGATTTTTATGTAAAATTTATGTCTTGTTTACTAAAACCCGTTTTTTAAAAAAAGCTTTTTTCTTATCTTTAGATGCTTTTGAAATTTTCTCTTTTTACATAAAACTATATATAAGTACCCTTTTTCCCTTTCAAAACCGAACCCCCCTGGCCCATATGTATTAATTTGTTCTTTTTAAATTCTTTATTTTTTCCAAGAAATGTTTCAAAAATTTTGTTCATAGAAATTTCTGATAGTCAAAACAGACCGCTCGCGAAGGGGGCGGGCGACCCCTCCCCCCCGGGGTCCCTCTGCCTTCCCTGTCCTCTGTACTCAGCTACCACTACGGTAATAAAACTGTAAAGCGCAACAACTTTAACTCAACACCAAGAGAAATACCTGCCAGGGGGACATTCCTCCCACTCTTACAAATAAAACCCTGTAAAATGGATCCGAGTATAGAAACAGTTCCTCCCTGGACCAGCCCCTTTTCCCAGTCTCTTGTTTACGATAAAAAAATACGAGAGCCCCCTTCTAAATTACTGACAGTTTTGTATTCCTTTTTCTTTAATTTTTCTTTAAAATTTTCAAGTACATTGATGAAAAAGTTTTTGGGGCAAAATGGTGTATATCTTATAACAGGGTTAGTGAAAAAATCTTTACAAACCCAAAAATTTTTTTTAAAAAGAGTTGTGCTTTTATTGTCAATGTCCTTTTCATTGGGGTCTGACAAAGTAAAAATTTGAAAAATTCTATCATCGAAAGGTTAATGCTGTGTTCTGCTAAAATAATTTTGTACGTCCCCTTTCCCTCCGGGTCTTTTTTTACAATTTACAATCATTTATGTTATTCTTGCTGTTAATATATTTTTAAAACCTAATTTATTTTGAAATAAAGTTTAATTAATTTAAAAATGTTTTATTTATCTTGTAATATTATTTTTGTAAATTTTTTATATACTTGTAATGAATGGCACTTTTAGTGGTAATGCTCATAAAATTTTTGAAAATTAACCAAAATCAAAAGTATTTCTTGGGTTGAATTTTTGTTTTTTTTTCTCAAAGCCACTTTTTAAAAATGTATAGTTTTTTAAAAATTTTAGATTTTTTATAAAAACAAATTTTTTGAAATTAATGAATTTAATAGCAGTCTTGTACGGAAAAATTCCATAGTTAACATTTTGAAATAAAACCATTCAATTTTCTTTTTTTAAAATTCTACTCATCTCAGTTTGGATTTAAAAAATGTTTAATGAGAAAAAAATTATCTTTTAATTTCGTATGCAAATAAATGCTATATGACCCCCCAATTCTTGCTCATTTTTTTGGGATTTTGGAAAGGGGACATGAGGACCATTAGGGGGGATCACCTCTCCCTTGGCCCCTCACCCCTTGCTCAACTAAGTGCATGGCTTCATTAGCCCCTTTCTTTTTCCCTTTTTCTTCATTTCCCTTTGTGCATTAACGGCCTCTGGGACCCAGGGCATGGTTTTCCCCCTACCTTTACATGAGTTTGTGCATCTTGCCCATCCAAATCACCACCTGGGACATTACCAGCCTTTCAAAATATAACCCTTTCTCTCCCCCAACACCCTTTATTACATTTTTTTATTGCACAGTCCCTTTATTGTCTACCCTTTTTGACCTAACCGTGGGATCGTTTTCTTTGTGATTCCCTGAAAGCCCCTTATTCAAAATACCTTTTTTTTCCCAAACAAGGTCCCCAAAAGATGGGCAAATTTTCCCTTTTCCTTTTGTTCGATTTTTCATCCCTTGTCACAGTTACACCCGACCCCAAAGCTCATGCATACTACTCTATGACCTCATGAAAAACCTTCATCCCCAACCTCCTCCCCCTTGATTTTGTAGGGAATATCCATCTCCCTGACGAGGGGTCCTCTGCAAAAGGCTGGCAGACTGTAAAACTCCAACCCCTTCCCTTTCCCTTTGCCCAAGCTAATCAGGGCCCATAAAATTGTCTGCTCATTTAAAATAAGTCCCATTTTAGATCTGCCTGAAAAAAAGTTTTGAGTCGATGTTCCCCTTTTCTGAATTCAAACCAGGTCTACCTACTTCTCCGAAACTTGAAAATTTCCAAAAATTCCAACCATGACCCAAGGAAAACCCCCCCCCTCACCCACCCTCCAATTTCCCCCTTTCCGTTCAATCTACACTCAAAACTTGCCAAAATTTCCCCTTAATTCCCCCTACCCTCTTTTCCCCCTCTCACCCAAAAACCCCATCCCCTCCTTCTCAAAGTGTCCCCCATTCCCTGTTCCCTTTCCCCCTTATCCTTACCACCCCCCCTGGTTTTAAGTGACTCCATCTTCACACAAGTTCTTCTCTGGATCCCTCCCATCCTGACATTTTTTTCTGATTTTCAAGACCTTTCCCTTTTCCCTATTTGGGTTTTTTTTACTCATTTTTGTTTTTTCAAACTCTCTTTAGTTTTTCCCATTCAGTTTCTCTCCTTTTCTGGAAAGATCTCTGTTTTTTTCTAATAACCTTTACCTTCCCCCTTCCCCTTTTTAAAAACCCTGCTGTACCCATTTGTTATCCCCCCTTTTCCATTCTCCCACCAACTACCAACCCCACTCTACAACCCTTGACATCAAACCCCAAATTTTATCCTGATAAACCTTTTAACCCTTTTTGCTTTATCATAATGCTAACTTTGGGCTTCATCCCCCAAGGCTCCCCCCTATTGCTATTTTGAAAACCCGTAATGCCCATAATTTTGATGCAGCAAAATTTTTCAGTAAATAAATCTGTAGGGTATTCTATTCCCCCTTTGGTTAACGTACTGTGATATTCATGTACCTGCATCATAGGCAAAATTACGGAATAATGATGTCAGAAATGTTTTAAAAAAATCCATTTGGTCTATGTGAGGAAAGTAAGTTGAAAGACTAGCTACCAGGCAAAAAAAAAAAAAAAAAAGACAAAAGATTGTTGTCTTTTTCTTGCTTATCTTTTAAAAAGTTTTCTTGATTCCCCTGGAAATCAATCAAGAAAAATTTCAAAACCCTTCTATTTTTTATTATTTAAATTTGAACTTCTGACTAGAAAACCCATATTTTTTTTGATACTAGGGTTTGGATCTTGTTTGTATACTAGATAGTCTCAAATATCTCAAAAATGTTTCTTTAATGTCTTTAAATTTTAAAAAATTTAGTTTAAAAAATCTGTTATTCCTTAACCCACTGCACGAGAAACGGCGTTCCGGCCCCTATTTTTTTCTTTTATTTTTTTTTATTTCACAATCTTCACAGCATTTTCTCACCAAGAGTCTTTACAAGTCTACTAACCTTCCCTTTACCCCTTATGGTGTGGTGTGTTTTGTGTGTGTGTGTGTTGGTTTTGTGGTGTTGTGTGGGTGTTTTGTGTTTTTTGGTGGTGGTTGTGTGTTGTCTGTTGTGTGTGTGTGTGTGTGTGTGTGTGTGTGTGTTGTGTTGTGTTGTGGGGTGTGTGTGTTTTGTGTGTGTGTGTGGTGTGTGAAAAAAATCAAAATTTTGTGTCATAAGATTTTAAAAAATGGTAAAATCATCTAAATCCTTTTTCCCCAAAAAAATTTAAAAAATAAGGTAAAGGTAAAATAGTAGGCCCTTAATAATTAAAGGTTTCTGTGGAGCCCTCTTTTGTAAAAAATAAGTAATAAGCAAAAAAACCATAGTGGGTAGTGTCGTATTTTCATCAATGATTTAAGCACTTCCCTTTTTTCCAATTCTATAAATGAGAAGTCCAACATCTTACTCTGTTATGCTACCTTAACAGCATAATTAACCTTAAATTAGCTATTCTCTAATGATACAAAGACAATATTAATGAGAGGGAAAAAGAAGAAGAAGGGGAGGGAGATTGTTTCCCGTTTTTCTAGTAAAGTGAACTGACACCCTTACCCAATCTAATACTACCCTTTTTCGAAAGAAAATCATGGGGGGATTTAAAACAAAGACAGATAACCTGAGAACTTTTTATGAGGGGCCCGTG
>NW_023653414.1:0-4929 GCF_015228065.2 Penaeus monodon
GGGTACTATTCATTCTCTCCCCTCCTCTCCTCTCCCCTCTCTCTTCTCTCTCTCTCTCTCTCCCTCCCTCCTCTCTCCTCTCTCCCCTCTCTCTCTCTCTCTCTCTTTCACTCACTCTCTCTCTCTCAAACAAATAAGATTTTTTTCAGTATTCTGAAGGAATCCGCCAATGGACTATCGAAATTCAAAGTTTGGCTAAACAATCACTGCATAGTACCTAGATATAACGACCAGGGAATTCTGAAGTGATACATTGCCCTAACTCTAATCATCAATATATTTGAAACAATTTTAAGAAACGCGAGACTAAAGAATGGTGCAAAAAGGGAAAAAATAAGCAGAAATAAACACACACGCATACGATTATCTTCACCCCATTTAATAGCTCAATACTTTATAACACAACAATACCAACCCAGAGAATCGAAACCCAAATCAACATAGCACTAAATACAAAGCATGCCGTCTCCCTCCCTCCACTCCCGGTGTGCTTCGATCTAAGAGCATGAAGGCCTTCGAAACGGCGTCCTAAAGAAAAGCAAACACAAAGATAAGTATCCAATATCAGATCCAATATTTACAAGTGTGTGATCGCCGACGGTTGCGTGACGTGGGATTCGGGATGTCGGCTTGCTCTCTGTCCGTGCTCTGAGGATTGGGGTTCTACGTGGCTCTGTGTGTGTTGTGTTCCTATCTGGCTGTTTGTTTGTCTGCTTGTCTTCCATCTTTTTCTCCCTCCCTCCTTCTGTTTGTTTTTCATTTCTTTTTCATTTCATTTCATTGCTTTATATCCATCTATCCTCTGTCTGTCTGTCTATCTGTCTGTCTGTCTGTCTGTCTGTCTGTCTGTCTGTCTGTCTGTCTGTCTGTCTGTCTGTCTGTCTGTCTGTCTGTCTGTCTGTCTGTCTTACTGCTTGCCTGCCTCCTGCTTCCCTCCCTATTATCTCTCAGTCTGCAACTTATAATATTATATTATATATATATATATATATATATATTTATTATATGTATATATATATATTATTCCTAACACACACACAACACACACACACACACAACACACACACCAACACCACACAACACCACACACACCACACACACACAACACAATACACACAAACACCACCATCAAATAGACCCACACAATTATAATATAAAATTAATATATAAATATATAATATTATATACTATATATATATCTTACATATATATATATATAATATATACTCTTATTATTATATATATATATATAATATATATATTTTATATATATGTAATATATAAATATATATATATATATATATATATATATTGGTGGGCTATTTGTGTGAGTGTGAGTTGTGATTGTGTGTGTGTGTGTGTGTGTGTGTGTGTGGTTGTGTGGGTGTGTGTGTTGTTGTGTGTTTTGTGTGGGGTTTGGTGTGTGTGTAGGAATAATATATATATTATATTATATATATTATATATATATATGACTATTATATATATTTTATTTTATTATATATGTCATATATTTATCTATATATATTTTTCTTTTATATATTTTGTATAACAAAAACAAAACCACATTATATTGTTGTGTGTGTGTGTCTGTGTGTTTGTGTGTGTTTTGTGTGGTTTGTGTTGTGGTTTTTTTGGTGTGTGTGTGAGTGTGTGTGTGTGTGTGGGTGTTGTGTCGGAATACATATATATATATATTATATTATAATTATATTATATATATATATATATTATTATTTATTGTCTTTATTTTTAATTATAACATAAACACACACACTTTAAATTATATATATGTGTGTGTGTTATTTGTGTGGTGTGTGTGTGTGAGTGTGGTGTGTGTAGTATAAAGAGGTAGACTAACACAGTCGTGAAGAATTTCATGTTTATTAAACTTTTCGAAGGAAAAAACTAGACCTCCATCATCAGTACTGTCAAAACAACCATTAAAAAGTCGTTAGAAAATAATAGACACAGAATTTTTGGGTCTGAACTTAAGTTATAACCAAATTAAAAATACGTAAAAGTAACACAAAAACAATATATCGTAATGAAATGAAAAAGAAAAGAAATAGAACATACATATATACATATAAATGGAATAAAATAACATATACCAAAAAAACCCATAACAATCAACAGGGTAAACTAACCAAAGTGGATGTTAGTTGAGAGGAAAGGCCTATTGAGTGAATAGTTTGTTGCGGTAGTTGTGTTGTTTTAGTCGGGTTTCGTCTTCTGTCATATATAAGGATTATGAGATGATAAGGTCTGGGCGGGAGGAATGGGAAGATAGAACTAACATTTGTGTTAAAGAAAGGATGTGAGTGAAGTAGAGAATGTTCTCTATTGCCGAGAACTATGTTATATATATATTATAATCTATGGTGGATAGGATGGATATTCCTAAGGCACAAATGAAACTATATACATTTAAAACATACGTTTTTTTAAGAAATACTTAAAGCACAAAGCAATAAAAACTGTCCACCTTAAGATAAAACTCACGAATGACAGTAAGGTGTCCAGCCCAAACTTTTGATTTCTAACCATAAAATCCTCACTCGTACTTAACTTAGGACGGCCGGAGGTTGAGGTTGAGATTCAAAGCGGGTTTTGTTTTTTTTCACAAACATCGATTTCGACAACAACTAGAGTCCAGAGCGGCGCTTCCCAAACTATGGTAGGCTGCAGAATCCCCTGTGGGAAACTAGTGCTGGCTATTTACGTGGGTGTGGGGGTTGTAGGTACTTAAATGATAATTTGGGAATGCGCTCTGGACATTTTGAATATGATATGACATAAATTAAACAGGAATTTTGTATCTAGATGGAATGGAAATAGAACAGAATAAAATAGGGGGTTGCGACATCTCTTCTCTTTACACGGCACCAGACATCCTGTAATATCTCGGTGGCGCCAAACGTTCGGATGCCGATCGGATGGTCGTGAGGTAGATCCCACGTACCGAGCTGGGCAGCAAGGACAGGCAAATAAGTACACTACGTTAGAACACATGTCAGGGTTACATCTCAAAGTTGTTTTAGAATTAGGCTATATTGTTAGTGTTGGTGAAGACAAAAGTGAATTTAATTTGAGGGTAATTATTAAGTAAGTGATTTTAGCTGCTTCTGATTTCAAAACCTAAACTACTCATATACGGTAGTTTAACATATCTATGGTCTTTTTATCACTAGGGGCAGAGAACTGGTTTGAGAATATTTTCAAGATAGGTTTAAGTAATTTTATCAACTATGAACAATGGGTACCCATTAGTATAAAGAATTTTTTAAGAAAATCATTTCGTCATGAAAAGCTGACAGTTGCTACACAGGTTTATACGCACGAGTGATTAGAGTTTTTGATGCTGTTAATTTTGTATAAATATGGAATGCAGCTAGGAAGTGAACTCCAGTGAAGGCTGGCTTTCGGTAAAAGCTTGTATGGAAGGTTCTATTGTTATAGATGATTGTCGTGTCCAACAATGGTAATTGGATGTTTTCCTGCATCTCACAGGTAATTTGATGTTTGGGTGTTTCGAGTGACGTAGTTCAGAAAAGTTTACATGTGAGGGGTGTTTGAAATGGAGAAAGGTATCATCGATAATGAACGGGTTAAATTCATGCGAGCATTGTTCAAGCCGGTTATGTTCATGATAGCAAAGGAATGTATTAGCGTAAGAGGGCCTAGTGGGGAAACCCATTGCTACACCGCTTGTTTGACTATATAAACAATCATCAAAAGTAAAACTGAGTAATGCTGAGTAGCTGCAATCAGTAATTTTTTGAAGTTATCTTTGATAGGCCAATTCACTGAGATATGTGCTGTTTAGATTGTTGACTTAAATCTGTGGTTTCATGAAGGGGAACATTAATGAACAGTGACTCAGCATCGAAACTTACCATAGTAATAGATTGTTGAGCTTAAGGATGTAATTTTCATTTACAAAGATAGTCGAATTTTCTATTGTGTACTGATTGGTGGTTAAATATTGCAGTGTCATAGTTAAAAGTACCAATCGAAATAATGGGTCTTAGAGGAACGAACTTAGGCTTATGAACCTTGGGGAGTCCATAGAGTAGAACAAGTCTGGAGTCAGAAGGCATAAGAAAATTATATGTATTTTCATTAATGGACGCTTTATCATTTCAGAATCCTTACATATACAGAGATGAAACAAGAACTAAACAACACAACTACCGCAACAATCTATTCACTCAGCAGGCCTTTCCTCTCAACCAACACCCACTTTAGTTTACGATGTTGATTGTTATAGTTTGTTTTTTTTTCGTATATATGCTATATTATTCCATTTATATGTTTATATTGTATGTTCCTTTTTTATGTTCATTACTTCTATGTATATATTGATCTTTGTACTTTTGCGTATTTGTATTTTGTTTATAACTTAAAGTTCAAAACCAAACATTTGTATCTATTATTGTCTGACTTTTTCATGGTTGTTTTTGACAGTACTGATGATGGAGGTCTAGTTTTTGCCTTCGAAACGTTTGATAAACATGACTGTGTTAGTCTACCTCTTCATGCTTACGATACGCGCTGAGTGGCAAACCTATTACGGGGTATATCAGAAACAAGTATGGCAAGACGACACTCAACACCTTCAGAAGAACCGAGAAGTTTTCCTCCCGCTCGAAAAAGTTGCAGAGACACGTCTGTTTTCTTATTTTTTTTAAAAATTATGTTACACTCAATCTTGCCATTTTCCGTGCTCTCAACCCCTTGTTTACACATACGCCAGACGCATCGTTCTTGGTGTCGTGTGCTTCTGAACCGGGAAATTACTAAGCAAACTAAAAAAGAACTGTAATCACAAAAAAATTACTATGTATCTCTGTTTAAGCAACATTATCTTCACTGGACTCATCCTTTTTTTCCAGATTAATCAGATATGTATATAATAACTGAACT
>NW_023653415.1:0-2500 GCF_015228065.2 Penaeus monodon
ATTATTATTACTACTACTACTACTAATAACTAACTACTACTACTACTACTACTACTTTACTACATACTATACTTACTACTACTACTACTACTACTACTACTACTACTATTATCATTATTGTTATAATAATATAATAATAATAATAATAAATTATTATTATTCATGTAATTATAGTTATTATGATTATTTATTATTATTATTAATCATTATTATTATATTATTTTATTATTGTTATTATTATAATTCTATTATTATTATTATTATATTATTATTATTATTATTATCATATTATTATATTATATTATTATTATTATCATATATTATCATTATCATATATTATTATTATCCTTATTATCATTATTATTATTATTATTATTATATATTATTATACTACTACTACTACTACATATATACTAATACTACTACTACTTACTACTACTACTAACTCTACTACTTTTATTATTATTATTTTATCATTATTGTTATTATACTGTTATCATTATAATCATAATTACTATTGTTATCATTTCAAAAATCCGTATTCTTGCATGTTTATATGACTGTTCAACAGGATTATCAGATTGCAAATTGTTAATGGATTGTGATAAAGTTTCAATGATCTGATTTCATGGATAATTAGATTATAGTAATAATGATGGATAGTATTTTAGGAATAACCAATAATACTAAAAAATACTGTAACTAAAAATCAAAGATCGTTCGCTCGTGTGAACACCCAAAAAAAAGGAGAAAAAAGAGGGAATCTGTACTCGCCGGAAGTCAATTTGCTTGTGCAATTTTATGGTGCACTTGTCTTCTGATGAAAAAAAATAATGTCATCCATCATATGCTCTTCTCATACACACACACACCACAATATATATATATCTATATATATTCTATATATATATATAATATATATATAATATATATATCATATATATTATATATAATATGTGTCTTACTAATTCACACACACACATCACTGTGTGTGTAGGTGTTGTTGGGTGGTAGAAAAAAAAAATTATATTATATAACAAATATATATATACATATCTATATATATATAATCTATATATATATATATATACTCATAGATAATATATATATAATATATAAATATATAATATATAATATATATATATATATAATATAGATATCTACACACTAATTAATTCCTCTCTCATAATGTTCCCACATGGAGAACATCAGTACGACAAATGTCCCACAACGGCTGGCTGGACACCACACGCTCTAGTTGGGAACCTCGAATGAAATCTCCAAATATAAGATCATACTTTGTCTGTAGAATCAGAATGGGTTTGTCTAGTTTCGTGACTTTGCTAGTTTTCGCTTTGGGTTTGAAACTGTGTTGGCACATCCATTTTACTATTGCCTGATATATTTGTGCTAGGCATTGTGTGCTATATATATTTTTTGTTCCATTCTGACTTTGTACTGTGGATATAAATTGAATATTTTTGGGAATTGTGTGAGATATGGTTTAATTCGTAAAAAAACCTGTTCGTTGGAATTAGTCCTGTATCGGCGGGTTTACTGCGCATTTTCTCATAACACACCCACATGAATCTGGATATGTTACATTATTATATGATTATTGTTATTATCATATTAGTATATCGATATTAGAATATTCATTATTACTATTATTATTATTATTATTCATTATCATTATATTATTATTATTGGATATTATTATTATTATACTATTATTATTAGTATTATTGTTGTTATTATCATTAGACCTTTAATTATTATTGTATATTATGATTATATTTTATCTTATATCATATTATGATAATTATCATAAATATTGTTCTATTGTTATTATCATGGTTATTGTTAATTATTTATTATCATATCATTATTTATCATTGTTAATCATCATAGTAATTTTTAAATGATTATTATTATTATCATTATTAATATTAGTATTATTATTATTATCTATTATTATTATCATCATTATTATTATTATTCCATCTTCATCATTATCATTGGTATAATATCATACCATCATAGCTATTTCAGCTCCAACCTCATTCCTGTTTGTTGTCATTATTATTGTTATCACAATCAGTATTTCTTACTACATATTATTATTTCTATTATTCCTGATCATCAATATAACCTGTTGCCATTACAGCTAAATCAGATTTGGCCATCACACTCAGAACATTCGTAACCAAAAATATGCTATAAATGCAACTTCCGATGTGTTTTTTTTTCCAATCATCATTTTTGTGAGTTGATCTTACACACGTTTTCAGTTTCAAAAGCATTCCCACCAACATGATTAAGGATCAGCAATAGCATGTCCGAAAAAACAGTCATAATTCATTTCAATTTCTCTGGCGAAGCAGATTTCGTCATTATTTTTTTCGGAGGAGGGAGGGGAGGGGGGAAGGGGGAGGGAAGGAAGGTATAGAGAAGAGCAGAGAAGGAGAGGGAGAGAGAGAAAGGCAGAAAGAAGAGCGGG
>NW_023653416.1:0-2500 GCF_015228065.2 Penaeus monodon
GCCATCTACATGGAAAGAGGCTATAATCATTCCCGTTCCTAAACCCGGCAAAAATCTTCCCCACCAAGGGGAAATTTTCATAAAATTTTCTCACCAGCTGCACTGCAAACTGATGGAGAAATGGAAACTTCAGGGTTACATGGCTGTAAAAAAGAAAAAGTGTTGACCCCATATCAATATGTTTAGAAATTTAGATCGACCACAGATGCACTTTTAGGTGGAAACTGCTATACAGAATTCCTTCGCACAGGCGTCACATTTTTGCAGTCTTCTTTGACCCCTTTAAAAGGTTATGATATACTTGGAAGCATGGCAACTCAGAAGCTGTAGCATTGGTTTAAAAGGAGCATTACCCACCTTCATACAAAGCTTCCTTGCTAAAAGGGAAATTTAGAGTTGGGTGGGAAAAAAAGTTTCTCGAACCTGAAGACCCGCTGGGAAGGGGTCCCCCAAGGGGGTGTCTTAAGTGTACCCTGTTTGCCATTGCTTAATGCTTATAAAAGGTTGTAGTATATAGTAGTAGAAGAAAAAGTAGTAGTTAGTAGAAACAGGAGTAGTAGTATAGTATAGAAGCAGGATAGTAGTATATAGTAGAAGCAGGAGAAGTAGTAGTATAAACAGGGTAATAGTAGTGTAAAGCAGGGGTAGTAGTTATAGTAGTAGAAGCAGGATTAGTAAGTTGTAGTAGAAGTAGGGTAGTATAGTAGAAATAAAGCAGGGGTAGTATAAAACGAAGATCAAGTAAAAGCGCAAAAATAAAAAGGAAATAAAACAAATCTAAAAAAAACGACGCCCGGTGCAAGGTTAAAAAAAAACTAAACTTACTGAATCGTAAAAAAAAAGGATTGTTAAAACGAAAAAAAGCAAAAAACAGTAAAAGCAAGGGGGGAAAATTAAGAAAAAACACAGAAAGGACATGAAAGCAAAAAGGTAAAAGTTGGGGTTGTTAAAACAAAAAAACTTACTGAAAACTTCCTTAAAAGAGAGATGATATAAATGAAGTAAACCTAGCAGTATTAAAATACGTCCCCTTTAAAGGCTCAGAAAGGAAATTGTGACAAAAATCAATACGGTCCCTCTGAAAACGTTAATTTTATTTAACCCAATGCCTAAATTGATTAAAACATATAGTCCCACAAATACAAATAGGCAAGTAACGAAGTGGGGCTGGTACAACTTTTGTAATGTTCAGCAGAGAAGGGGATCCAAAAGACACAGAATTTCCCAGTTGACACTTTTTAAATTTCAGGGTCGCGGGCTGTCATGTCGTGGCGTCATAAAATAACGAATCATTTCTCAAAAATAAAATTACAAAAAAAATACAAATGAAAAAAAAATACTATAAAAATTTTTTAGGAATAAAATATACAAAAAAACCAAAGAAAGACATCAGAAAAAACAAAATAAGGGGGAAAAAATCCGCAATCAATAAAACAAAAAAAAACACAGGGGAAAAAGAACCTAGTAATAATTTTTTAAAATAAAAACTAATATATAAAACCGATAAAAAAAAATATTTTAAAAATCATAAAAAGAATTGAATAAAAAACAAAAAAAGCTAGACAGAAAGACGTGTCTGCCCCTACACCGCGAAAAAAGTTAAAAAATACAAAAAAAGGACAATGGGGCTCGGATAAAACCAAGACTTGAAACACTAATTAATGAAAATACAAAAGCAAAATTGTTTCAAAATTAAAACAAGATAATTAAAATAATTAAAACGGGGAGCATAGAAAACGGGCACCCGGGGGTAACAAAGAGTCCCCCCCAGGGGGGAAAAAGGGTGCCCAAAACTAAATCCGCGTTCAACTGAGGGGTTTCCCCCATCTCGGATTGCAGACTACACTCCAAATATATACATACATACATTATAATATTATATAATATTAAAAATTATATATAATATAATATAATATAATATATTAAGTATATATAGTTATTTATTTTATATTATATGTATATGTATTATTATAATAGAATTATATATAATATTTATATATATATATATTATAAAAAATTTTAAATAAAATTATTTTAGTAATAATATATATTATATATATATTATAAATAATATTTATATTATATATATTTTATTGTGGGGTGTGGGTGTTTGTGTGGTGTGTTGGGTGTATACACCACACACACAAACACACACACACAATAACACCACACAAAACCCCCACACACCACACACAACACACACCACACACACACACACCCCCCATATAAAATTATATATATATTTTATTTTATATAAAATATTTTATAATAATAATATATTATATAATATTTATTAAATTACTATATAAAAATATAATTATATATATTAAAATTTTATATTATAATATATATTAATATAATATTATATATAATATATGTTATAAATATAATAATATATAATATATAATATATTTATATTATGTAATATATATATTATAATTAATATATAAAATATATATATAAAATATATTTAATATATATGTTTTGCATACACACAAAC
>NW_023653417.1:0-4927 GCF_015228065.2 Penaeus monodon
TTTTGGGGGGTTTTGGCCTATTTCCTCTTTTTGTTAGTGATTCATCTTACTTGGGCCGGCAAGAGGGAATCTGCAACTTTTTTTTATTTGCTCTTTTAATCTATTCATGAGCTTCCTAGGTTCTCCAAAAAGGGGTTTCTTTGGGGGAGGGCCAGGTACAAAAGATCTTCCCTTGCTGAGCACAGAGAGTTGGGTTCTGGTCATGGGTACTTCAGATACTATTAATTCCATCCCCATCTGCCGTACCCTCCTTCTTGCCACTGTCTTCCTCCTGCTGGCCCTTGGGCCCCCTGGTAATTTCCTCTTGAGGGAAAACTTCCATGCCTGGGAGGTGGCCTCCATGGTTGAGGGGGGCTTATCCAGTGTGGTTCTGCCCATGGAACCTTTGTTGTTGATAATTTTGTGGTAGCGGACTTTGTTTTGTATCTTTTCTTGCTCTTGTGGAGCTTCTCTCCAGTTCTGTGGTGGTTTGGGTAGTGAGGTTGCCACCTTCTCTGGTGTGAGACTTGGGGTTTTCTTTGCTCTTTGGGGTAGGGGTTAGATGGGTTTTCCTCATCTTGTGGTGGGTACCCGTGTGGGTGGGTGCTGCCTGGCAAATCTTTGCTTAGGTTAGGTTAGGTTAGGTTAGGGTTAGGTTAGGTTAGGTTTAGGTTAGGTTAGGTTAGGTTAGGTTAGGTTAGGTTAGGTTGGTTAGGTTAGTTGTTAGGTTTAGGTTTAGTTAGGTTAGGTAGTAGGTTAGGTTTAGGTTAGGTTAGGTTAGGTTAGGTTAGTTGTTAGGTAGTTAGGTTAGGTTAGGTTAGGTTAGGTTAGGTTAGGTTAGGTTAGGTTAGGTTTGGTTAGGTTAGGTTAGGTTTGTTTAGGTTAGGGTTTTGGGTTAGGTTAGGGTTATTAGGTGTTAGGTTAGGTTAGGTTAGGTTAGGTTAGGTTAGGTTAGGGTTAGGTTAGGTTGGTTAGGTTTAGGTTTAGGTTAGAGTTAGGTTAGGTTAGGTTTAGGTTAGGTTAGGTTAGGTTTAGGTTAGGTTAGGTTAGGTTAGGTTAGGTTAGGTAGGTTAGGTTGGTTGGTGGTTAGGTTAGTTGGTTAGGTTGGTTAGGTGTAGGTTAGTAGGTTAGGTAGGTTAGGTTAGGTTTAGGTTAGGTTAGTTAGGGTAGGTTAGGTTAGGTTAGGTTGGTTAGGTTAGGTAGTTAAGGTTAGGTTGGTTGGTTTAGGTTAGTTGGTTAGGTTGGTTAGGTTAGGTGGTTAGGGTTTAGGTTAGGTTAGGTTAGGTTAGGTTAGGTTAGGTTAGGTTAGTTAGGTGTTAGGTTAGGTTGTTGTTAGGTTAGGTTGTAGTGTTAGGTTAGGTTAGGTTAGGTTGGTTAGTAGGTTAGTTGTTAGGTTAGGTTAGGTTGTTAGGTTTAGGTTTTAGGTGTTAGGTTAGTTTAGGTTAGGTTGGTAGGTTAGGTTAGGTTGGTAGGTTATGGTTTGGTTAGGTTAGGTTAGGTTAGGTGGTAGGGGTTAGGTTTGTTGTTAGGTGTTAGGTTAGGTTAGGTTAGGTGTTAGGTTAGGTTTAGGTTAGGTTAGGTTTAGGTTAGGTTAGTTGTTACATTAGGTTTTAGGTTTAGGTTAGGTTAGGTTAGGTTAGGTTTAGGTTAGGTTAGGTTAGGTTAGGTTGGTTAGGTTAGGTTGTTAGTAGGTTAGTAGTTTAGGTTAGGTTAGGTTAGGTAGGTTAGGTTAGTTGTTTTAGGTTTCGGTTAGGTAGATTAGGTTAGGTTAGTTGTTAGGTTTAGGTTAGGTTTTAGGTTAGGTAGTTAGTTAGGTTAGTTGTGGTTAGGTTAGGTTAGGTTTAGGTTTAGGTTATTAGGTTAGGGTTAGGTTAGGTAGGTTAGGTGGTTAGGTTGGTGTTAGGTTAGGTAGGTTAGGTTAGTGGTTGGTTAGGGTTAGGTTAGGTTAGGTTAGGTTAGGTTAGGTTAGGTTGGTTAGGTTAGGTTAGGTTAGGTTAGGTTAGGTTAGGTTAGGTTAGGTTTTAGGTTAGTTATGTTAGGTTAGTTAGGTTAGGTAGGTTATGGTTAGGTTAGGTTGGTCGGTTGGTAGGTTATTTAGGTTAGTAGGTTAGTGGTGGTTGGGTTAGGTTAGGTTAGGTTAGGTAGTTAGGTTGGTTAGGTTAGTTTAGTTAGGTTGGTTAGGTTAGGTATTAGTTAGGTTTTAGGTTAGGTTGTTAGTTAGTTAGGTGGTTAGTTGTTGTATCAGGTTGTTAGGTTTATTTTGTTTTATTTTTTAGTTAGTTTTTAGTTGGTTTAGTTAGGTTAGTTTGGTGTGGTTGTTAGGGTTGGGAGGGGTAGGTGGTAGGTTTTTGGTTAGGTTGGTTGGTAGTTAGGTTGGTTAGTTAGTAGGTTATTTTAGGTTATTGGTTAGGTAGGAGGTAGGTAGTTATAAGGGGGTTGTAGGTCTGTTATTTGTTTGTAGAGTGTATATCGTGTTTTTAGGTTATATTGTATGTATTATTGTTTAGTTTATATGGTAGTCTATTGGTTAGTGGGTTGTTCAGGGGGTGGAGAGGGTTAGGTTTATTTGTTTATTATCTTTAGTTGTAATTTTAATTTTCTAAGTAGTTCCTTATTTGTTTCGTTAGCTAAGTTATGGGGGAAGGAGGTATTTGTATTATTTTCCAACTTATGCTCATCTCGATTTGGAGAAGAAGGGCCGTATGCCATTTTTACTGACCCTTTTCCTTTTCTCCCTTTAGTGTAAGAGGGGGGGGAAAGGGGGAAGGGGATTAGGTTAGGTTAGGTTAGGTTAGGTTAGGTTAGGTAGCAGCATTTGATGTTCCCATCCAACAGTCCTGGTGCCTGAGAGTCTGAAAAGGAAACAAAGAAAACACCACACCAAAGAAACAAAGGGAAAGCAAATACAAGAACCAGGGGGGGGGGGGGTTGAGCCGTCCTCTGTTGCCATGTTGATGTGCCTCCTTCCTTCCTCTGTTAAAGAAACCTGTGGAAAAAACTATCATGTGTGTTGTCAATCCAAGTTGTTATTCATATCTTGCATTATTCTGATTATTTCATTGCCTTTCTTTGTCCTTTATATGTTGGTAGCCTCCTCACCTTTGCCTTGACCTGCTTACCTGACTCTTGCCTGTGCTTGGGCTGTTCCAAGCCGGGGAACTGGGGAGGCAGGGAGGAATAGGCAGGGGCTCTCTATCTTGTCTATTTCTATTTATTAATAGGTAGCTTCATAATAAATATTATTCTCATTTTTTTAAAATAGCTCCTTACCTGTGTCTCTCCAATACTTAGCAGTGACTAAGTAGGGGGGAACTAGGGGGAGGTAATCTGTAAATTTCTAATGCCACCTTCACTGACTCTCCCTGGAGTGGGAGAGAGAGAAAGACTGATATATTACTGTCATTGTATCTTCATATGTAATCTAATTTTTCTAGTTTTACGAAGCCAGAATTTTACTATTAAACATATGACTTTCTGTACCTGTTATTGTGTGCATTCCAACTCAACTGTATTGTGTCTAATATCTTGAAATGTTCCAATTATGGAAAGTAAATTTGTAATATTTATCTTATATATTTGGTAGCTTCCTCACCTTTGCATTGGCCTGCTTACCTGACTCTTGCCTGTGCTTGGGCTGTGCCAAGCCGGGGAACTGGGGAGACAGGGGGGAGCAGGTAGGGGCTCTTTATCTTGTCTTTTCCTATTTATATTTATTAATAGGTAGCTTCATAAATATTATTCTTAAAATTTTTCTAAGTAGTTCCTTACCTGTGTCTCTCCAATACTTAGCAATGACTAAGTATGGGGAACAAGGGGGAGGTAATATGTGACTTCACAATGCCAACTTTACTGACTCTCTCCCTGGAGTGGGAGAGAGGGAAGGGCCGATATATTACTGTCATTTTATCTTTCTTATCTATTCTCATTTTATCATTTTCCTTTATAAAGACTGAATTTACTATTAACCATTTGGCAGTATATTTCTTACCTGCCTGTATATTAAAATGTACATGTAATTGTGTGCATACCAACTAATCTCTGATATGCCTAATATTTTGAAATGTTACAATCATGGAACATACATTTGTAATATTTATCTTTATATATATCTTTTATGAAAATCAGTCTTCTTTTGGTGGGTGGGTAAATGAGAGGTTCAAAGGGGATTAACCAGGTGAGCTCACCGACCTTGACCTGCTGGTTTGAAGGACTGGGGGGAGCTGCCCTGGTCTGCTTCAAATACCTCAGTCCTGTGCTGAGTCTCTCATTCTCTCCTTGTCCACGGTCAGAGGCGACGGGAACTGTGCTCTGATCAACTGCTCTGCAATCGATTTTCCCTTCTTCCATGCTATCAATGGTGGGGGAGTCCTGAATGCTGTCTCCCAGGGTGTGTCTCTGGAATTTTCTTTGATCCACTCCCATATTTCATTTAGGAAATGTCTCACTGCTCCTGCCATTGCTGGGGAATATAATAAAGGAAATATTATTCTGTTGTGGTTGTTCCTCACCTTTCTAATTAGCAGCTGATGTCTTGGTATGTTTTCTATTTTTTTCAGAGCTGAGGTGAGGCATCTGTTATCATATCCTCTCGCCTTGAAGAACCCTGTCATTTCCTGCAATGCTTGTTTTAATCTTGGCTCCTCACTGACTATTCTCTTAATTCTGAGAGCCTGTGAGAAAGGAAGAGATTTCATTAGGTTGGGGTGATGATTTGACATGAAATGGAGATATTGGTGTGTATTAGAGGGTTTGTAATACACTGTGGTTTGTGGGCACCCTTCTCCATCGAAATACACCAGGGTGTCTAGGAAAGGTAGCTTCTCTCTGCTGTATTCAATGTGAATGTAGGTCTGGATGAATGTTGTTCAATCCTTCATGGTAGGCCTGCAGTTCTGCTTCTGTACCTACAAAAATGCCAAATATGTCATCAATGTACCTATAGAAAATC
>NW_023653418.1:0-4927 GCF_015228065.2 Penaeus monodon
ATATATTTTATATATATATTATATATATTATTTTAATTTTAGGTATTTATGCTTTGTTATTTATATTTATATATATATATATTAATATTTATATAAAATATTAATTATTGAATTATTTTTATATTATTATGTATATTTTATATATTATTATTATTATATATTTTATATAGTTATAATTAAAATATATTTTATTGTTAAATTTTTTAATTATATATTTATATATATTTATATATAAAATATATATAATATTATTAAAATTTTATGTTATTATATATATATTATATATTATAGTTGTATTTTATGCATATGTTTATATTTGTTATATATGTATTGTAATATTTATTGCATTTTTTATATGTATAATGTTATTGTGTTATTATTAGTGTATATAGTATAATATATGTATTATATTTTAATGTATACATGGTTTTGTTTTTATTTATGTAATATATATATATGTATAGTGTTATTAATTTTATAAGTATATATTACATATGGATATATATATATAAATTTTTTATTATATATATATATATATTAATATATATGTTTATATGTATATTATGTATACATATGTTATAAATTTTTTCATAAATTTATATATGAGCTATATAGTATATTATTTTATATATTAATATCGTTTTATATGCATTAGTATATATATTATATATATGTGATTATAAATATATGTATTATGTATATGAATATATTTTATGTATATATATATATGTATGTATGTATATATGTATGTATATATGTATATGTATATATATGTATATATATTATATGTTATGTGCATATATGTTATATGTATATATATGCATATGTATATGTACCATATATGTATATTATATATATATTATTATTTATCTCTATATTATTTATATATATATTATTTTTACGTGTTATAAATTTTTGTATACATATGTATATGTTATATTTTTTATATGTATTATTATTATATATAATTATATTATATATATATATTTATATGTATATTTTATATATATATATATATATCTTATATATATATTACATATTATATATATGTATGTTATATATATGTATATGTATGAATATGTATATGTATTTGTGTTATATATGTATATGTATAATGTATGTAAATTATGTTTGTGTTATTAAAATGTATATGTGTGTGTATATATATTTTATATATATATATATATATTAATATATATTATTATTTTATATATATATATGTAAAATATATATATGTGTTTTGTGTGTGTGTTATATATGTATACGTATATATGGGGTATAAATATATATATGTATATGCATATATGTATATGTATAATAATAAAAAATATTTTGTATGTATATGTTATATATAAATAAATGTATATGTATGTATATGTATATTGCATATGTATGTATATGAATAATATGATAAAATTTACATAAATTTATATATGAGCATATATTGTATATATATGTTTTATATGTATATATACGTATTTATATGCATATATGTTTAAAATTATGTATATATATGTGTATATATATGAATATGTTATATATGTATATATATATATATACATATATATATTATATATATTTTATCTATATATATATATAGTACCTAAAATATCTATATGAATATTATATATATATTATATATATATATATATTATATATGTATATGTGCTATATGTATATGTATATATATGCATATGTATTGTACATTTTTATATATATAAATATAAAAATATTATATATATATAATATATATATATTATATATTATTATTGTGTGTGTGTGGGGTGTGTGTGTGTGGGGTGTTATATTATTAACGTTATATGTGTAAAAAATATATATATTGTATTGCATATATGTATATGTATATATATAATAAATATATTTGTATGTATAGTATATATATAAATAAATGTATATGTATGTATATGTATATATCCATTGTATGTATATGAATGTGTATATGTAGGTATATGGATGTGTATATATATGTATATGTATATTGAATATGTATATATATATATATATTGTATATATACTTATATATATATATATGAATATGTATATATCTGTATATGTTAATATAAGTTTGTATATATATGAATATCTTGTATATGTGTAATCATGTATGTGTGTTTATTTATATGTATGTATATGTAATTAATATATTTTATATATCTATATATATTTTAAATTATATATATTTATATTATATATAATATGTATATGTATATATATGTATTGTATTAATTGTATAATGTATAAATTTTGCATTTTATATATATATATATCTATATTATTTTATTATATATTATATCTCTTTATTCATGCCTATATATATATGTATTTTGTATATGTTTAGATTGTATATCTAATAAATGTATATGTTTATATATATGTTTTGTATTATAATATTATGTTATTGTTACATATATGTATTTGTTTTATTAAATTTTTATATCTTATATGTATATGATATATATGTACTATGTTATGTCTATTATGCATATGTATATTATATATATATAAAAATATTTTTATATATATATATTATTATAATATTAATATATATATATTATATATAAATTTATATATTTATTTAATAAAATTATATTATATATATATATGTGTATGTTATGTAATTATTTATGTATTTTAAGTTATTGTTTGTATAGTAATATTGCATATTTTGTTATGTAGTATATGTATATTTTTGTATATTTGTTTTGTGGTATTATTGTTATATGTATTTGTTTATGTAATAACAATATATATATTATTGTATTTTTTAAAATATATGTATTATATGCATATATATATATGTTTTGTATTATATGTATATGTTATATAAAGTATATATTTTATATGTAAATATGTTATGTATATTGATATGTAGCATCATACTATGTATATGTATTTGTATGAAAATGTACATATATGGGTTGTATATAATGTATTGTGTATTTATATGCTGCTACATATCTATGTATATGTTTTGTTAAAATGTACAATATTTATGTATATATTGTTTGTATAATTTGGATATATTTTATTAGATTTATTATTATATTATGTATATTAAATATATAATATAATATAATATATAATATTTTATATTTTTTTTATTATTTATTATTATTTATAATTATTAAAGGTCATTATTATATGTTGTATATGTTATGTAGCATATGTATATTATGTTTAAAGTATATGTCTGTTAAAGTTGTTTGTATTTATTTATTTTTATAAAATTTCTCTGTATTTATTTTTGGTTTTTCTTATGTTTTGTTTGTTTTATTATATTTTTTTAATTTATGTATTTATGTTTTTTTGTAATGTATATATCCTATACATCTGTTTAACCCCCATCTTTTATTTTATTTTACATTTTACTATTTCTTCAAATTTCTTTTACATATCATAAATTCCCTTCTTATTATATAAAAAACCTATTACATATCTACAAACTCTATACATTCAATATAACATAGGGATACATATACATATACTACATATATTACATGTACTCTATATATCTTATATATATATATATTATATTTAATAATAAAATAAATATAAAATATATATATATATTATATATATTTTTACAATACATAAATATATAACATATATATCTATATATAATATATATACCCATATATACATATTTCATATATATACTATACATATATGTACATATTCTACAAAAAAAATATACAAGATTTATGCATGCATATCAAAACCATTACATATATATACACATCCATATTTACATATTTATACAAATACATTAAAATAGTATGTATCATACATATCAATATACATATCATATATTAAAATATACATATATATATTCTATTATACATATACATATTAACAAAAACAATATAATTGCATAAATATACATATATATATCAAATACTATATATATATAATATGTATATATACTTTAAAATTTTATACATTATACAATATATTTAAAACCCTATACATATATTACATAAAACATATACTACATTACATATATTGCTATATATACATATACTATACATTATACAAAATACATATACTAATTACATAACATCCATATATTATATAATATTATATATATATTAAATATAATATATTTTATATTATTATATATATATAATATATATATATATATATATATATAATATATACATATGCATATATAGACTATACATATACAAAATATACATAACTATAATATAAAAATATATACAAAAACATATATGTATACATATACATATATTCATATATACATATACATATATATAAACATATACATTTATTTATGCATATTCATATATACATATACATATATATACACATTCATATACATACACATTCATATACATACATATGCATATATACATATACATATATATACACACACACACCACACACACACACACACACATATATATATATATATATATAATATATATATATATATATATATATATTATATTTATATATATATATATATATATATAGATATATATATATACATATATAAATATATACATATACATATGTATACATATACTATGCATATATATACATATACATATATGCACATATACATATATACACATATCATATATATACATATATATATATATATATACATATATATATATATATTATATATATATATACATATTATATATATATATATATATACATATATATACATATATATACATATATATGCTCATATATAAATTTATGTAAATTTTATCATTATTATATCATATACATACATATGCATATATACATATACATATATATATTTATACACATATATATATATATATATATATATATATAAATATATAATATAATATATATATATATATATATATATATATATATAATATATATACATATACAATATACATAAATT